>NC_066839.1:10804114-10825108 GCF_001640805.2 Lates calcarifer
CCTTGCAGGCACATGGGACTTGTTGATTGATTAGCTGTAGTTTTGTGGCCAAAGCTTTGCATCTGCCTTGGAATTTGGAAAAAGGTTGGATTGGGAGGAATTAATTATCTGTGGTTTGGGCAAGCATCAATCACAGGCTTTCAAATCACCTTTTTTTCTTTCCATACAAAGCTGTGCATCACTCACCATAACTTTGCCTTATGTTTGTGATAAAGAGAATTGACAGGGTCCCACCACATGTGAAAAATGATGACTAGATATACTTTGTCGTAAGTGTCATTGTGTTCTCTCTCTCTCTTTTTTTTTAAACAGTTCTTTAAAAAATGATTTGAAATATTAATTAAAATAGATTATTGACTTTTAAAGACATTTTGTTCCACTTAGAAATGTTGAGGGTTGTATTTTGAGCAAAACACTAAAATAGTGAGGCCCTAACTATAAACAAATACACAGCACTTGTAATTAAACTACAGCTGTAAACTGTGGCTTTTGAGGAGGCACCGCATTTGGTTACTATGTTGTTGTGATCCCAAGAGAACCAATGGAAGAAACTTTAGAACAATATTATTTAAAGAGTCAAGCAAGCACTGAATCTTTTAGCTTTCTTCCCCTCTATCTGCCTTTCATCTCAGTCCCAGCGCCGACAAGCCCATTTACTCTCGTATGGACATTAGCTAAATCAATGCCATGGATGTTTATGGTTTGAAATACTAATGCGTTTGCAGTATTTGATGGAGCTGCACAGTTACTTTATGACTGAGTCACCGGCTTGCCAATAACAGTGCTTTAAATTTGTATCTGTTTTGGATCCAGGCCAGCTGGTTTCATAACCTAAAGCTCAGTTACGACATGAATTGAAATGTCATGTACTAATTTCTTATTCTAGTATGACATTGATGTACATTATAATTATAGAGGCATATATACTAAGGTGTATTTGTAGCACAGAGCCATAGTAATGATACACTGTATGATCTTCCACAAAAAACCATACAATCCTAAAGACATACAGTGTTTTCTGCTTCCATTCAGTCATTAAATAACTGATAAATAGTAAATCCTGTGTCAGCCAGACCAATATGTTTCATGTGTTTGTGATCTCAGTTTGTTGTTGTCTTGAGACAAACATCAACTTCCTAAATGCTAATATATAAGTAAAAGAACATTTCTTCACTACAGAAATATATTAAAACCACATTCTGTTCTCTTTGAAGATGTTCCACAAGTAGTGTTGCTGGAGGGAAAAAGGCAAATTTTAAGGCCACGACAGCCTGATGCAAACCCATTATTTAAATCTGATTATGATTCCAATTAGAGACCTGATTTAGTATAACCACATCAGAAACTTGGTATCCTACATCTACATCTGCCTTGCAGAGTTGTTTACCCCTGTAGCACCATACTAAAGGCGATGCATCTCAACTTTTACAGTACATGCCATTTGGAGGCGCACTTTAATTTTCAAGTTGCCATTTTTTGATCTCTGAGTTTCACACTGTGGAGGAGCAATTGAGTATAAGGTCGCACAGTACAGGTAACAGTGAAGTGATGGGTCTTGTATAGGACTGGAATTCCCCTTAAGTAAGACAAAGGGCTACATTTGGAAATTATTGTAACACTAAAAAAGGTCAAAACAATGGTTCTATAAATATCTGGTCTATATTTAATGGCAAATCAATATCCAGGTACACACACAGATACTCCAAGTCAGTCCTTCCATATCTGCAGCCATACTCAGGCTAACAGGAGGAGTGAATGTCATTCTGGCTTGAGTCTGACTGGGTGTAATTAAGTATTGCACTGCTTTCCCTGGAGTTTTGGACCATGTGAGTTGAGTTATTAAAGTATGCAGACCACGGGGCCCCTTGCTACAGTTAAAGGGGAGGGTGAGGCTATGTTGCTGTAGACTCGCTTACCTGTGTGTGTGCTTTTGTGTGTGTGTTTGCGTGCGTGCGTGTATGTGTGTTCACACTCCTGTACTTATGAGGACCAAATGCTTTAGACGGGGATAAAATTGACTAAAAGCTTCCAAAGTAATAACATTTTGTTGGTGCTCACTTCTGTGTTTTAGGATTGTTTACATAGTTAGAAAACAGGATGTGACCCCCTTGAATCAGTCTAGTGTATCACAACTCTTGCCTTCTTCCCCATCATATCTAGAACTGAGATTTTGTTACATACCAAATGCATAGACATCATGTTATGTATTGGCGTTGTTTCTCTTAGATGGCACCTTCTTCGAAAAGACATGTCTTCATTTCTTGATTTGCTTTGCTTTCTCATCTCACTGCTTTACATTGCTGTTGTTGGTATTACTTCTTTGTACTTACTGTGCTCAACGCAACAACAACAACAACCTAGCTTACCTAATCAGCAAAATAGCTTGCACTTAGGTGCTAAATCATATCTAGAAAGAGTGGCTGCAAGTATGTGCCACCCTAACATTTGTATAGCTATACAGTGGCTTGTCTAAATTCACCCTTTTTTTTTAACCTAAAGTATAAAAAAAGGGTGAATTTAGGAATAAGCATATAGAATCACAGACAAACACAAGCTGATTTGTAGTGTAAATATTAATCAGTTTAATTTGAAATATCTACAAATTATACCTTTCATGTAGATTTTAAGATTAGGTTTAAGGGTTAAGAGTGGAGAGAGTTGAGCCCTCAGCTTCTGTGAGCTGTTGTGTGGGAAGCAGCTGTTCACATGCATTCAAGGGATGGAGAGGGTTAGTGGGATACTCTCCATCAGACAGATCAGCAGCCTAAAGCAGCAAGACTGCAGCACTGATTCTCAGCAACAGTTTTACATAATAGGAATTTATTTGATTGAATGTTAATATCTAAAATGAGGCTTAATAGAGATTTTTAAAGTTTCAGTGTCTTGTGTCGAGAGTTTAGGTCCAGATTTTGTCCCCACGAGATGAATGTCCCCACAAGTATAGCATTTCAGATACATGTGTGTGAATCAGCATGAGTGCCCTGCTATGTCAACATTCAGAGTTCAGACTAGTCTTGGATTATATCCCCTGCCTGGTGTGCATTAGCCCTGCTTGCCCTGCGCTGGGTGGATATGAGAGGTGTCAATGAAAGAACACTGTCAGTTTGCTAGCTGGGGCCGAGAGAACCTGATGCACGTGTTACTGAGACATTCCTGTGGTCGGCTTGGATTTTCCGTCAGTCCCCACACCCCTTTTTACACACACATACACTACACTATACAGAGGCAAAGGCATGGACACTTGAGCGCAAAGAGTACTAAGTATACACACATACAGGACTGAGGATATGCATGGACTGTCAGTTAAGACTGAGATTATTTTTATTTGAGAATGAAATGGGTTTAAAAGCCAACTCGCATAGATCTGGTCAGATTATTTAAGGCGCTGTATAGAATTAACTGTATATTTATTTGCCTTACTACCAAGAACAATGTGTGCCCTACCAAATACAATGTGAATATGCTTGCAAAATATCCATGAGGTAATTCAGTGCCTCTGCTGAACTCAAAGACCACGGATTAGTTCTCACAGTTTGAAAATACTGGTCCGATCAGGTGAGAATTCCACGGCATGTGAAAATCATCTGCTCTTAGTTAATATGACATTTACAATGACATACATGCACTCAAACAAATATGTGGACACAAAATGATACAGGCTTTACTGGCATCAGCCATGCCCTAGCATGTCTTGACATTAGAAACACCAAGGTGGTGTATCTGTCACAGGGTTGATTGCCTAAGGTGCAACCGACATGAGGTTGACTCGTCACACCTATTGATGTTGACAAAACAAGCAGCCTACATGTTTTCCTTTGTTTTTCTCTTGTAGGACACAGAAAAATATCTTCATGCCATTTTTGTTTGGATTTTCTGTAAAGCAGTTACAATCAGTATTTTTATATTAACAATGGGTCATGTGACTGTAAGGTTATCCAACTAGGAGTTGGTGGAGACATATAAAAAGAGCTAAAACGACAGAGTGAATGTTGTACTTAAATTCATCAAGTGGTCAGAAATGCGACTCCAAGTGAATGATGGATTGTTGTTCAAAAGACCAACTTCAAAGATGAGAATATGTCAGTGTTGTGTTTACAGCTTGTTTTCCACTGCCCCCAAGTGGCAAAGAAAATTGATATTGCAGGTTTAAAAATGATTTAACTGAGGTCTTCTGCTCCCATGCTCCCTGATGGATACTCAAGTCAGACTGTCCCATGGGAAAGCTTTACATCATCAATTACTACTGATTTAATTCATGCACACAGTCCATTCAGCGAAACGAGAGGCCGTTGTAGAGATTAGGGCCTATTTTGCTGCAGTGTGTTTGACTGCTCAGTTGGCTTAATCCACAGCGAGAATAGGAACAATGAGCCCGAGTGTGCACACGGGAGTTCTCTTCGAAATACTAATGTGGCTTTCTAAAGAGAGTGCATATTGTCTGTCCACCATGTGTGTGCGTTATTTGATTGGGCATAGTTGTATATAAATGAATTGTGGCTGGATTCCCAGAGGTCCCCTAAATGTTGAGGCATGAGGGCCCTGTATCAAGTGTTGGAGCAAAGCGGAGGAGGGACTTCCTGGCAGTGAGCCATGTGTGTCGGGGAATGGCGTCACACGTGTCACTTCCTGTCCACCTTTCTCTGTTTCTTTGACTCTGGCTGTCACTAGTTTTTCTTTTTCACAATTTCTGTTTTTTATTTGGCTTGTAGTGATTTTCTTGGTAGCTTTTGTGATGTGCTGCATTAGGTTAAGAAAGAAAAAGAAAAAGTCTCACGGAGTCCAGTGTCTGTTTATTAGCATGGCAAGTTAAGAGTTTGTATGTGTGAAATGTACTGTAACTGTTGCATTTGAGTTCAAGTTAGTTCAAGTATCAACTGTAACTTGCTTTTCTTTTGAAATCTCTGCATGTGTTTTATAGTTTTTCACACAGAATATGCTGCCAAAATCTATTTTTTTCCCTTTGAGAAAATGTAACACTCATCACAAAGAGGAGACTGTAGATTTCAGGTCAGGAGATGTTCTCATAATTGATAACACTGGATGTACTGACACGGACTGTTCTTTGAATAATGAAACACAAGAAGAACAACAAATGGCTCTTGAAATTATGAATCAAAGAAAAGCAGGGCAAACTTATCGCAAGTCCGGACACAACCCGTATACTAACAATAACACAATGCTGCGCTGTTTTCTAAAGGTTCCTCTGGGGTTTTGTTGTGGTTTCTTTGAAGAGCTTTCCAGTGGTTTGCTTCACTGATCACCAATAAGTCCTGTTCCCAGTGCATAGTGCAGCTCAGAGTAGACAGTCATAAAGTTCAAACAAACCCTGCAGCCACTCGGTGAATCAGAGACACAGTTGTACTACAGTGTTCAGCTGCAAGGAAAAAATAACTGACCAAGTGCGTAATTTATGTCATCCCAGTTTATGTATAGACTTCTGTGAAAGCCCTCACACTCATGCTGTCATTGCTACCCCAGGAGAAGCTTGAGTGAAATCGAGATGTATAATTTAGATTTATGATATCAGTGTCTCAGAACAAAACTGGCATCAAAATAATCTTGAAAAACTGATCAAAGGCTAACTTTAACTTAGATCTGTTTAGCCATCTGAAAGGCACACAATCCAAGCTAATACATGCTCGTATACATGTGGTTTCTTCCATGTTTACGCCCCTGTCAGTGAGGTGATTTTCACAGCTCAGTCACCTGGTTCCCCAGTGTTTGCTTGCAGGCCCCTCACATCTCACCCTGAGAAGCAGTCTGTGTCCTCTGGGAAGGTCTGGGCCTCTGGTCCTATTCTGACTCAACTTAATCTCTGTGATGGACCATGTTGGCCTCAGTGTTGGCTTTGACAAATTGCTCTGTTTAAATCAGCCGTTACCGACTTATCAGCGCATAAATCTAAAGGGCAAGCTTTGACGTAATCATTACACTTTCAATTCGCTGCCACTTTCAGATCCTATTCGCTTTCGTACGTAGGCCTATCAACGTCTTTTGCCTCATGCATGTAGCCTGGTGCTACTGCATGCGTGCGTATATGAGCACAAGCATGTGGCGTTTCTGTGTGTGTGCATGTGTGTCTGTGCGTGTTTGTGTGTGTGAGTCATGCCTCGTGGAGTGTTTTGTTGCTCAGGACTTGTTGCCATCCATAAGGCTTACGTCACCTGACATGGATTTGACTGCTGGTTCCACAGCACTCAGCGGCTGGCCAGCTTCACTCCTGCATGTGTGTTTTTAATCTTTCCTTCTGTGTTTTTTTCCCCTTTCATTATTTAATGGCTACCACATTCAGACAAAGTTCACAACTCTGATCACATCACTTTAGTTTTGACTTCTATTAAGTGTTTTTTTCCCCAGTTGAATCCATACATCACTCTGTCTTCTTGTTTGGAATCCCAGCCTCTGAGAGCAGCTGAGGTGAAGAGACAGGCTTATCTTTGTGCACAGGATGTTGTTAGACAAAGCACTTTGACCACTCAGATGATACTATCAAGAAGTCTGAGTTCACAGAAGTACTAGTGAAGTGCTCCCTCTAGTGGCAGAGGCAAATCATTACAATTCTTCTGAGATATTTCCTTGTGATTGGAAAGAGAACTCTAAAGGAAGGCGGGATATATAATTTAATGGATTTTTATCTGCTTTCAGGATATCAATGTTTGCATTCTAGAGAACTACCCTGAGTGCTCCAACCCCAGAGTTTTCTACATCATTCCCTATTTCTGTGGACAGCATCCTCAATGCAGGTATCTACACACTCCTACGTGGCATGCTAGCATTCTGCTCTTTGAGAAACTGGTGATATTTTATTTCTTGTCTTGTAAGGCTTCTGTTGAGTTTTCTGTCTCACTCTCATTGTTCTTCTTTCCATACTAGGGAGCCGGGAGTATGGGCCTTAGAGAGGGCCAAACAAAATGTGTTGGAGAACTACCTCCTTGTGGGTATCCTGGAGGAGCTGGAGGATGTTCTTCTCCTGTTGGAGAGGCTCTTACCTCATTACTTTACTGGAGTACTCAACATTTACAAGAGCCCTGGTACACTTGTGTTCCAAAATGCCTTTTTGTTGAAAAATCCCATTTGTAGCTGCTGTTCCCTTTCAAAACTGAAGTTTAGGCACCTGTATTTTTATGTTCTTTTCTGATTCTTTAACTGGATGCATGCAACTGACTTCCTCTTGTTGTGTGTGTGTTTTTTTTTTTTTTTTCATCATCTTACAGACTACAGAAAGATGGGGAACATGACCGGCACAGTGCGTAAACACACACCCACCCTGGAGGCCCTGCAGGTGCTGTACCACCGCATGCGCTATGAGTACGAGTTCTACAACTTCATCCGTGACCAGTTCCACCTAATGAAGAAAAAAATTGGCCTCAAGTCTGTCTCCCAACCTCCTGCCTACTCACCCGCTTTCCTGCGGGAGCTGTCCCTCCGAACCCCGGAGCCTCTAGATGAAGACGAGGAGCTGGACACAGACCTGGAGGATGCCAACAGCTGGCTGGTTCATCCCTAAGGGCTGTTTGATGAACCGTGTATGTAGCCAAAGAAAAGCTGATTGGCTAGAATTGGCTGGAGATAGCTGGAGGCAGCCTGAAGGCAAAGGGGGAGCATTCCCCGTCTTTCAGCAACCCCTAGAAAAGTGAGGTGTGTTCAGGGGGTGTGTGGATCCTGACGCTCGTGCTTTCACAAGCTCTGTTTTCCATCTGCAATAGACTCCTATCATGACAGGCTCAGTGCTGAGGACTATAGGGTTGAGTTATTGGGAGGACAAAATGCTCTATTTAAAAATTGACCAAGGACAATGGGAAGTAATGTTAAGCTAATTTTGCTTGACTCAAATTTTGTTTTAACTTGAGCTTGTTTTGGGTTTGTTTATGTACAAAGAAAAAAAACCTATCATTGCTGTAATCTCCAGGAGAGATCAGCACAAGATTAATGTGTTGAGAAATATTCTAAATGTTGGTCGCTGGGATGTTTACTGTATGAGTGGACTTCAGAGACATTGCCCAAGACATTGCTATGACAGGATTAGTGTCCTAAAAGCTGGAATGGAAATGGTGTCCACAAATAAAAAAAAAAGTGCCAAAAGTCTTGTATGTATATTAGTCATCCAGGACTGTTCTAAGTGCCAAACCTTGCTAAGAGTTCCAGTAAGTGCGTGAGAGGAACCTCTGTGCATAGCTAGTGCAATTGTGTGACATAGTCAAGTCAGTTGTTATAGTTTTGGTTTCTAACATTCTGTTTACTTTGTTTAATTAGGTATAAATGAGGGTTAAATAGTAAGCACTCGATTATGAATTCAGAGAATTCCAACAATGTGTGCATGAATGAATGACTTTGACCAGACCAGCAGTGTATTTTAGCATAGATTCAATACTTGGGACAGGTCATTAGTTGAGAATGTAGGCAAATAAAAATAACACTAAAAAGCATTTATGGGGCGCAGTTAGTTTAATCTAAAGTTTAAAAGATTGAGTTTGCCAAATACCAGTGTTTCTACTGCAATGCATTATAAAACTGTATAAATATACTGCACTTTTTCTGAGGTGACTCCTGAAATTCTGCAGCAAAATTAGGGGTTTGGTCAAAAAACTGGATACTAATTTGTCTTTAATTTCAAGTAGGATTATCTTACTGTTTGAGCGTGCATTATGGTCTGTTTTCTCTCTCAGAAGATTATCATGAAAGTGTGTGAAGTGTTACTGATCCCAGCTAACACTAATTTCTAATTCTCTAGCAGGTATTCAGAGTGCATGTTTCTCATCACTCATGCAAAAACAAAATCATGCAGAGAACAGTAACCATAAGCTAATATGTGACTGTCATCTACGTATTTCACTTTACCATCCTAATCTCCATTGTTTGTACCTTTTAGTTGTCCTGGTTTGTGTTCAGTGTTTCCTTTTTTGCCAGTTTAATTTATTATTTTGTATTCATTTGCATTCCAGATAAGATTCTCAGGAAGGAAAAAAAGTTTAATAACTTGATGATTTGTATTTTGGTTTTTGGTGGCTATGAACCTATTCTTGGCATTTTAAGGATGTCTAGGATAGGTTTATATCAACAGCTGAAAACTGGTTAACAATAATTAATGCAGTCCATCATTTTACAGCCTTCAAAATAAATGTCCTCTTAACTATTGCAGCTAATGTCTTGGATTTACTTTAAGACAGTTTGTTTCTGAAAATGTGTGTTCGGCCTAAAATGTGACTGTAACTTTCTTAAAATATCCCATGCTGCTTCACATACCAGATTGATGGGCAGCTGCTAACACAACAGCCTGCAGATCGTGATCCAGCACCGCTTTGCTGACCCTGTGCAACCATCCAAGAGACTGATTACAGCCATATGCTACCAAGAGGCACACAAGTTCACAACAGTCACAGCAAGGTATTTAGGGTTTGAATTAGGATCAGACAGACATTAAATTTTAGGTAAGACAAGCACCAGGGTCAGCATCATGTATAGGCACAGGGTCGGTCCTAGGCAGCCACATATGAGGGGCCAATCAGACATGTGAAGGGAGCATTGTTGGTACACGTCGTGCTACAGGAGCAATTTTCTGGGAGACTGTTTTACACACATTTTGTGCGGGGCATTTTTTTTTGTACCTATGACAGTGTTTTCTCCATGGAATTATTTTTATTATTAGCTATGTATCCAGCCCCCAACCTGAAGAAGTGGATTGCATTTTGCCAGGCCTCTGCCCTACGACCTGTCCAGCTTGGGTGTCCCACCTGAAGACTAATCTTCTGTAGGAATGGCTCCTGGGGTCACTGGCACGCAGACCCCCTGACCACGATAAGGTGGCAATCCCTCAGAGGGAAAACTGAAAAATAAAGATGAAAAATAAAATAATAACATAAAAGATCCCTCATCCAGATTTTAACAATTAACACCATAACATAGTTACTCTATTGGATGAGCCTAATTCTCAAAATTTTAACTTAACAGTAAGACCGTAGCCAATACTCACAAAACTGAAAGTAACTTATTAAAAAATAAAAATAAAGGTAAAACTGGATAAATGACTCAAAGCCAAGCCTTCATTTTCACACAATATATTTTGATTTTGTGGTTTAGCATTGCATTTATCAGTCACTTGTCAGCCTTTATTCTCAAAGGTATTTTTTATTAATATAATCTCGAAAGGATTCACTGATATGACACTGTAGGCAATTTTTCATAACTCCCACCAGTTTTCTTCAATGTATTTTTTTATTATTTATTAAGTATTAGTAAGTACAGTTTATGTGATCTGTGTAGTGTCTTACCTTTTTATATACAGTATATGGTGACTTAAGTTCATTAAACCTGTCATCCATTCACATTTATTTATTTATTCAAGGCTTCAACTGTGTCAGTGTGGTAAATCCTCATCATGTAGAAGATCACAGATGGAGCTGGTCCTGCAGTACCTCCACCTTAAGTTCCCGGGAATGCTGATCATTTTCTCCGTTGCCCACCAACCAAGTTTGAACCATTGCCTCTGTTTGTCACTACCCTGAATGTATTATGAGAACTACAGATGTCACTGTTCTTTGTTGTTGAATCTTTTCCGGCACAATTAGAAGGAAAGCCTCAGAACTTCACGAGGCCTCACCTGCCCGTCGCTGCTGAAAGCTGAAACAAATGCTGGAGCTTGTTTTTTTTTGTAGAACACAAGTGAGACACTGAACACACCTGCAGCTCGAAGGTAAGACCAACAGTTAGCGGCTAGCATTAGTGGCGAGTGCTAGCATTAGCATGGCCTTGTAATGATATCGTTTAACTCCATTTTCAGTCGTTTATATCGCGTTGGTAAGAGTGTGTTTGTGTGTCTGTGACTGAGGTGTCCCTTACATGAGTTGTGGACCCCCACCATGGACAGATGGTAACAGAGTGGGCTACAATCTGTGTAAATCCCTGTTCGTATGTTTTTACTTTACTGACATTTTGCGTCTTTTTGTCATTTTGTGTTCCATCCTGGTCATTTAACTCCGTTTATGGTGGCTTATCATGTCGTCACCGGTTCGTGGATATGAGTGGTCATTTTATATAATTTTGCGTCTCTACCTGGTGTTAGCATTAGCATTAGTGGCGAGCATTAGCATTAAAATCGAGCGTTAGTACTAACATTTTTAATTGCTTGGGTTCAAGTGTGTGTTTCTGTGACTAAAGCGTCCCTGACGAGTTGTGGAGGGTGGTAACTCTTAAGTGGTCAGTTTTTCTGTTTTTCCGTTTGGATCTCTTTACATTTATTCTACAGATCATGTCGATGTGGTCATTTTGTGTCTATTTGTAGTGATATTGCATCGTTTTGCATCTCTAGCTGGTTGTTTTTCATATACTTATGGTCAGCTTCTTTGTGGTTGTTTTGCACCGTATTGTGTCTTGGTGGTTTTGTGTCTATTCCAGGTCATTTAATGTTTCTTTGTGGTCATTTTGTGTTTCAGTGTGGTAGTTGAGCATCAACGTCCATAGCTGTCCCACTGTGTCTATTATTGATTGGAAATTTGTTTGTGGTGTTAAATACAGGCTTGAAAACTAGATTTTAACTCTGTGCTCGTCCACAAGTTTTAACCTTCAACAATAGGTCGCCATGTATGAGCTGAAATTACTGTTAGAAATTATTATAAAAAATGTTTTTCTCAAGTTATATTCTAGTGACATAATTAATATATTCACCTCAAAACTCAAGGTTTGATTGTCAAGGTTCTAGTGTTTTCAGTGTTCTTCTACATTGTTCAAGTTTTGGAGGTGAACTATTCTTTATTAATGAGGTTATTTGTTTTTCAAGTGTTTTACTTGTGTTTTCCAGGTTTACTGATTTAGCTGCCGCAGCCTGGACAGAAACACCAGCTCTCACCTTACAAACCAACAGGTATGTGTCCTAAAGATTTACCCAGTCTGAAAAAATGTGTTGATGAGCTGAATTATTACTGTTAGTAAGAGTGTTATTGTTTAAATCCTTGGTATGTAATTAGTTTAGTATTGAATAAAATAAGAACTGCTTAATCATGTCCTTAAATTGTCAGAAAAATAGTACTAGTTATTATAATTTTTAAAAACTCAAAATAGTTGTCAGTTAATTTTCTGTCTGTGGACTGAAGTATATTTAAAAATACCACAAGTTAAAACCCTGCTTTCAAAAATGTACTTAAGTGAAAGTTTTTATTATGCAGTTCACAGTAACAATAGTAATACATGATTCCACCAGTGATTAGCTGACAAACTATTAATATAGAAACATAAGATTTAAGATAATAATTTTAGTCAATTTTTTGAAAATGTTTTTTGTTATTGATTCCTAAAGATGTGATGCTTCCTCTTGTCATATGTGACCGTAAACAGTCTGTTTTCTGAGACACTCCTCTAATGTTTAAAAAATGTTCTGGTTCAGCTGTAATGTTGAATATTTATGTGTGTTTTGGGGTTAAACTGTTGATGAGGAACAGGTCATAGTGTATTCATCATTTTCCTTTTGTATATTTCTCTTTTTATTTCCTCTAGGTGTCACCACTTTGTCCACGATCACAGAGATGTTGTCCATGATCACAGAGTGTCTTTGTACAATGTCCCCATGTCTCATTCTCTCTCCCCCTTTGTTTCTTTTTCTTTGTCTCCCTCTCTCTGTCTCATTCTCTCTCCCTGTTTTGCTTTCTCCCTCCCTTTCCCACCCTCTCTTTTTCCGTGTCTCATTCTCTCTCGCTGTCTCATTCTCTCTTTGTCTCTTTCTCTGTCCCCTTCTCTCTGCCTTTGTCATTAGTACAATAAATCATAAATATGTGCCGAACTTATTCATTTCAGTGTCACACACTAGAAACACTGTCATTTTGCTTCATTTTGGCTTTGAAAAAAACATTTCCATACACTGCTGTTGTGTGAATATCAGGAGCTGGTGGAGTCAGTTCTCCAGTCAGAGCAGTTTCTTCTGTCTTTGTGTAGGAATAAAATGTAACTCTTGGGCTAGTTCTGATTAGTCCAGAACCAGTCTACACTCTGGTTTCCTTGTAGATAGAGTGTCTTTTACTTCTCTTACCTTTTGACATACTAAGAAACTCTCTGTGCTTTTATTTTGATGTGTTAAAAGTTGCATGTTTATATTCATATTTTTTGTGTTTTTCTCCACAGGATTCAAACTATAACCATTAAGTCACAGAGAGAAGAGACAGACGTGAGGACATTCCCATAAGGTCAGTGTTAGTTTTTTCTTTTCAGTCGGACTCATTACCTCAGCTGCAGTTTGACAATTTGAAATCTCTTGTCTGGAACAAATAGCAACAAATTAAAGCTGCCATAACTTATTAGTTTAATTGGTATTAATTAGTATTTTTCAACAATGTAGATGCAAAAAATAAGTCTTAAAAAAAAAAAGATGTTATTCCAGACAACATTTAACTACAAGGAAACACTTGTTAGAGCTGGTTTGGACCGGTTTTTAGTGAGTTTGTTGAAAAACTTAACATCACTGTTTTTGGTGACTGCGACAGGCAGCGGGTCATGGTTTGGAGTGAAAAAAGGTCAAAATTTCAGGTCTAGATTTTTCACCTAAAAACTACTCAGGGGCATGTTTTATGTCATTTGAAGTGGATTTGGACAGGTTTTGAGTGAATTCTTTGACAAAGTTGACACCACAATTTTTGATGTCTGCGACAGGCGGCGGGTCATGGTTTGGAGTGAAAAAAGGTCAAAATTTCAGGTCTAGATTTTTCACCTAAAAACTACTCAGGGGCATGTTTTATGTCATTTGAAGTGGATTTGGACAGGTTTTGAGTGAATTCTTTGACAAAGTTGACACCACAATTTTTGATGTCTGCGACAGGCGGCGGGTCATGGTTTGGAGTGAAAAAAGGTCAAAATTTCAGGTCTAGATTTTTCACCTAAAAACTACTCAGGGGTATGTAAAACTTAGTCAGGGGCATGTTTTATGTCATTTGAAGTGGATTTGGACAGGTTTTGAGTGAATTCTTTGACAAAGTTGACACCACAATTTTTGATGTCTGCGACAGGCGGCGGGTCATGGTTTGGAGTGAAAAAAGGTCAAAATTTCAGGTCTAGATTTTTCGCCTAAAAACTACTCAGGGGCATGTTTTATGTCATTTGAAGTGGATTTGGACAGGTTTTGAGTGAATTCTTTGACAAAGTTGACACCACAATTTTTGATGTCTGCGACAGGCGGCGGGTCATGGTTTGGAGTGAAAAAAGGTCAAAATTTCAGGTCTAGATTTTTCACCTAAAAACTACTCAGGGGCATGTTTTATGTTATTTGAAGTGGATTTGGACAGGTTTTGAGTGAATTCTTTGACAAAGTTGACACCACAATTTTTGATGTCTGCGACAGGCGGCGGGTCATCGTTTGGAGTGAAAAAAGGTCAAAATTTCAGGTCTAGATTTTTCACCTAAAAACTACTCAGGGGTATGTAAAACTTAGTCAGGGGCATGTTTTATGTCATTTGAAGTGGATTTGGACAGGTTTTGAGTGAATTCTTTGACAAAGTTGACACCACAATTTTTGATGTCTGCGACAGGCGGCGGGTCATGGTTTGGAGTGAAAAAAGGTCAAAATTTCAGGTCTAGATTTTTCACCTAAAAACTACTCAGGGGCATGTTTTATGTTATTTGAAGTGGATTTGGACAGGTTTTGAGTGAATTCTTTGACAAAGTTGACACCACAATTTTTGATGTCTGCGACAGGCGGCGGGTCATCGTTTGGAGTGAAAAAAGGTCAAAATTTCAGGTCTAGATTTTTCACCTAAAAACTACTCAGGGGTATGTAAAACTTAGTCAGGGGCATGTTTTATGTCATTTGAAGTGGATTTGGACAGGTTTTGAGTGAATTCTTTGACAAAGTTGACACCACAATTTTTGATGTCTGCGACAGGCGGCGGGTCATGGTTTGGAGTGAAAAAAGGTCAAAATTTCAGGTCTAGATTTTTCACCTAAAAACTACTCAGGGCTATGTAAAACTTAGTCAGGGGCATGTTTTATGTCATTTGAAGTGGATTTGGACAGGTTTTGAGTGAATTCTTTGACAAAGTTGACACCACAATTTTTGATGTCTGCGACAGGCGGCGGGTCATGGTTTGGAGTGAAAAAAGGTCAAAATTCCAGGTCTAGATTTTTCGCCTAAAAACTACTCAGGGGCATGTTTTATGTCATTTGAAGTGGATTTGGACAGGTTTTGAGTGAATTCTTTGACAAAGTTGACACCACAATTTTTGATGTCTGCGACAGGCGGGTCATCGTTTGGAGTGAAAAAAGGTCAAAATTTCAGGTCTAGATTTTTCACCTAAAAACTACTCAGGGGCATGTTTTATGTCATTTGAAGTGGATTTGGACAGGTTTTGAGTGAATTCTTTGACAAAGTTGACACCACAATTTTTGATGTCTGCGACAGGCGGGTCATGGTTTGGAGTGAAAAAAGGTCAAAATTTCAGGTCTAGATTTTTCACCTAAAAACTACTCAGGGGCATGTTTTATGTCATTTGAAGTGGATTTGGACAGGTTTTGAGTGAATTCTTTGACAAAGTTGACACCACAATTTTTGATGTCTGCGACAGGCGGCGGGTCATCGTTTGGAGTGAAAAAAGGTCAAAATTTCAGGTCTAGATTTTTCACCTAAAAACTACTCAGGGTATGTAAAACTTAGTCAGGGGCATGTTTTATGTCATTTGAAGTGGATTTGGACAGGTTTTGAGTGAATTCTTTGACAAAGTTGACACCACAATTTTTGATGTCTGCGACAGGCGGCGGGTCATGGTTTGGAGTGAAAAAAGGTCAAAATTTCAGGTCTAGATTTTTCACCTAAAAACTACTCAGGGGTATGTAAAACTTAGTCAGGGGCATGTTTTATGTCATTTGAAGTGGATTTGGACAGGTTTTGAGTGAATTCTTTGACAAAGTTGACACCACAATTTTTGATGTCTGCGACAGGCGGGTCATCGTTTGGAGTGAAAAAAGGTCAAAATTTCAGGTCTAGATTTTTCACCTAAAAACTACTCAGGGGCATGTTTTATGTCATTTGAAGTGGATTTGGACAGGTTTTGAGTGAATTCTTTGACAAAGTTGACACCACAATTTTTGATGTCTGCGACAGGCGGGGTCATGGTTTGGAGTGAAAAAAGGTCAAAATTTCAGGTCTAGATTTTTCACCTAAAAACTACTCAGGGGCATGTTTTATGTCATTTGAAGTGGATTTGGACAGGTTTTGAGTGAATTCTTTGACAAAGTTGACACCACAATTTTTGATGTCTGCGACAGGCGGCGGGTCATCGTTTGGAGTGAAAAAAAGGTCAAAATTTCAGGTCTAGATTTTTCACCTAAAAACTACTCAGGGTATGTAAAACTTAGTCAGGGGCATGTTTTATGTCATTTGAAGTGGATTTGGACAGGTTTTGAGTGAATTCTTTGACAAAGTTGACACCACAATTTTTGATGTCTGCGACAGGCGGCGGGTCATGGTTTGGAGTGAAAAAAGGTCAAAATTTCAGGTCTAGATTTTTCACCTAAAAACTACTCAGGGTATGTAAAACTTAGTCAGGGGCATGTTTTATGTCATTTGAAGTGGATTTGGACAGGTTTTGAGTGAATTCTTTGACAAAGTTGACACCACAATTTTTGATGTCTGCGACAGGCGGGTCATCGTTTGGAGTGAAAAAAGGTCAAAATTTCAGGTCTAGATTTTTCACCTAAAAACTACTCAGGGGCATGTTTTATGTCATTTGAAGTGGATTTGGACAGGTTTTGAGTGAATTCTTTGACAAAGTTGACACCACAATTTTTGATGTCTGCGACAGGCGGCGGGTCATGGTTTGGAGTGAAAAAAGGTCAAAATTTCAGGTCTAGATTTTTCACCTAAAAACTACTCAGGGGCATGTTTTATGTCATTTGAAGTGGATTTGGACAGGTTTTGAGTGAATTCTTTGACAAAGTTGACACCACAATTTTTGATGTCTGTGACAGGCGGTGGGTCATGGTTTGGAGTGAAAAAAGGTCAAAATTTCAGGTCTAGATTTTTCACCTAAAAACTACTCAGGGGTATGTAAAACTTAGTCAGGGGCATGTTTTATGTCATTTGAAGTGGATTTGGACAGGTTTTGAGTGAATTCTTTGACAAAGTTGACACCACAATTTTTGATGTCTGCGACAGGCGGCGGGTCATGGTTTGGAGTGAAAAAAGGTCAAAATTTCAGGTCTAGATTTTTCGCCTAAAAACTACTCAGGGGCATGTTTTATGTCATTTGAAGTGGATTTGGACAGGTTTTGAGTGAATTCTTTGACAAAGTTGACACCACAATTTTTGATGTCTGCGACAGGCGGCGGGTCATGGTTTGGAGTGAAAAAAGGTCAAAATTTCAGGTCTAGATTTTTCACCTAAAAACTACTCAGGGGTATGTAAAACTTAGTCAGGGGCATGTTTTATGTCATTTGAAGTGGATTTGGACAGGTTTTGAGTGAATTCTTTGACAAAGTTGACACCACAATTTTTGATGTCTGCGACAGGCGGCGGGTCATGGTTTGGAGTGAAAAAAGGTCAAAATTTCAGGTCTAGATTTTTCACCTAAAAACTACTCAGGGCTATGTAAAACTTAGTCAGGGGCATGTTTTATGTCATTTGAAGTGGATTTGGACAGGTTTTGAGTGAATTCTTTGACAAAGTTGACACCACAATTTTTGATGTCTGCGACAGGCGGCGGGTCATGGTTTGGAGTGAAAAAAGGTCAAAATTTCAGGTCTAGATTTTTCACCTAAAAACTACTCAGGGGCATGTTTTATGTTATTTGAAGTGGATTTGGACAGGTTTTGAGTGAATTCTTTGACAAAGTTGACACCACAATTTTTGATGTCTGCGACAGGCGGCGGGTCATGGTTTGGAGTGAAAAAAGGTCAAAATTTCAGGTCTAGATTTTTCACCTAAAAACTACTCAGGGGCATGTTTTATGTCATTTGAAGTGGATTTGGACAGGTTTTGAGTGAATTCTTTGACAAAGTTGACACCACAATTTTTGATGTCTGCGACAGGCGGCGGGTCATGGTTTGGAGTGAAAAAAGGTCAAAATTTCAGGTCTAGATTTTTCGCCTAAAAACTACTCAGGGGCATGTTTTATGTCATTTGAAGTGGATTTGGACAGGTTTTGAGTGAATTCTTTGACAAAGTTGACACCACAATTTTTGATGTCTGCGACAGGCGGGTCATGGTTTGGAGTGAAAAAAGGTCAAAATTTCAGGTCTAGATTTTTCACCTAAAAACTACTCAGGGGTATGTAAAACTTAGTCAGGGGCATGTTTTATGTCATTTGAAGTGGATTTGGACAGGTTTTGAGTGAATTCCTTGACAAAGTTGACACCACAATTTTTGATGTCTGCGACAGGCGGCGGGTCATGGTTTGGAGTGAAAAAAGGTCAAAATTTCAGGTCTAGATTTTTCGCCTAAAAACTACTCAGGGGCATGTTTTATGTCATTTGAAGTGGATTTGGACAGGTTTTGAGTGAATTCTTTGACAAAGTTGACACCACAATTTTTGATGTCTGCGACAGCGGCGGGTCATGGTTTGGAGTGAAAAAAGGTCAAAATTTCAGGTCTAGATTTTTCGCCTAAAAACTACTCAGGGGCATGTTTATGTCATTTGAAGTGGATTTGGACAGGTTTTGAGTGAATTCTTTGACAAAGTTGACACCACAATTTTTGATGTCTGCGACAGGCGGGTCATCGTTTGGAGTGAAAAAGGTCAAATTTCAGGTCTAGATTTTTCACCTAAAAACTAACTCAGGGGCATGTTTTATGTCATTTGAAGTGGATTTGGACAGGTTTTGAGTGAATTCTTTGACAAAGTTGACACCACAATTTTGATGTCTGCGACAGGCGGCGGGTCATGGTTTGGAGTGAAAAAAAGGTCAAAATTTCAGGTCTAGATTTTTCACCTAAAAACTACTCAGGGGCATGTTTTATGTCATTTGAAGTGGATTTGGACAGGTTTTGAGTGAATTCTTTGACCAAAGTTGACACCACAATTTTTGATGTCTGCGACAGGCGGCGGGTCATGCGTTTGGAGTGAAAAAAGGTCAAAATTTCAGGTCTAGATTTTTCACCTAAAAACTACTCAGGGTATGTAAAACTTAGTCAGGGGCATGTTTTATGTCATTTGAAGTGGATTTGGACAGGTTTTGAGTGAATTCTTTGACAAAGTTGACACCACAATTTTTGATGTCTGCGACAGGCGGCGGGTCATGGTTTGGAGTGAAAAAAGGTCAAAATTTCAGGTCTAGATTTTTCACCCTAAAAACTACTCAGGGGTATGTAAACTTAGTCAGGGGCATGTTTTATGTCATTTGAAGTGGATTTGGACAGGTTTTGAGTGAATTCTTTGACAAAGTTGACACCACAATTTTTGATGTCTGCGACAGGGGCGGGTCATCGTTTGGAGTGAAAAAAGGTCAAAATTTCAGGTCTAGATTTTTCACCTAAAAACTACTCAGGGGCATGTTTTATGTCATTTGAAGTGGATTTGGACAGGTTTTGAGTGAATTCTTTGACAAAGTTGACACCACAATTTTTGATGTCTGCGACAGGCGGCGGGTCATGGTTTGGAGTGAAAAAAGGTCAAAATTTCAGGTCTAGATTTTTCACCCTAAAAAACTACTCAGGGGCATGTTTTATGTCATTTGAAGTGGATTTGGACAGGTTTGAGTGAATTCTTTGACAAAGTTGACACCACAATTTTTGATGTCTGCTGACAGGCGGTGGGTCATGGTTTGGAGTGAAAAAAGGTCAAAATTTCAGGTCTAGATTTTTCACCTAAAAACTACTCAGGGTATGTAAAACTTAGTCAGGGGCATGTTTTATGTCATTTGAAGTGGATTTGGACAGGTTTTGAGTGAATTCTTTGACCAAAGTTGACACCACAATTTTTGATGTCTGCGACAGGCGGCGGGTCATGGTTTGGAGTGAAAAAAGGTCAAAATTTCAGGTCTAGATTTTTCACCTAAAAACTACTCAGGGGCATGTTTTATGTCATTTGAAGTGGATTTGGACAGGTTTTGAGTGAATTCTTTGACAAAGTTTGACACCACAATTTTTGATGTCTGCGACAGGCGGCGGTCATGGTTTGGAGTGAAAAAAGGTCAAAATTTCAGGTCTAGGATTTTTCACCTAAAAAACTACTCAGGTGTAACTTATCAGGGGCATGTTTTATGTCATTTTGAAGTGGATTTGGACAGGTTTTGAGTGAATTCTTTGACAAAGTTGACACCAACAATTTTTGATGTCTGCGACAGGCGGCGGGTCATGGTTTGGAGTGAAAAAAGGTCAAAATTTCAGGTCTAGATTTTTCAACCTAAAAACAAAATTTACTCAGGTGCTATGTAAAACTTAGTCCAGGGGCATGTTTTATGTCATTTTGAAGTGGATTTGGACAGGTTTTGAGTGAATTCTTTGACAAAGTTGACACCACAATTTTTGATGTCTGCGACAGGCGGCGGTCATGGTTTGGAGTGAAAAAGGTCAAAATTTCAGGTCTAGATTTTTCACCTAAAAACTACTCAGGGGCATGTTTTATGTCATTTGAAGTGGATTTGGACAGGTTTTGAGTGAATTCTTTGACAAAGTTGACACCACAATTTTTGATGTCTGCGACAGGCGGCGGGTCATGGTTTGGAGTGAAAAAAGGTCAAAATTTCAGGTCTAGATTTTTCACTAAAAACTACTCAGGGGCATGTTTTATGTCATTTGAAGTGGATTTGGACAGGTTTTGAGTGAATTCTTTGACAAAGTTGACACCACAATTTTTGATGTCTGCGACAGGCGGCGGGTCATGGTTTGGAGTGAAAAAAGGTCAAAATTTCAGGTCTAGATTTTTCACCTAAAAACTACTCAGGGGCATGTTTTATGTCATTTGAAGTGGATTTGGACAGGTTTTGAGTGAATTCTTTGACAAAGTTGACACCACAATTTTTGATGTCTGCGACAGGCGCGGGTCATGTTTGGAGTGAAAAAAGGTCAAAATTTCAGGTCTAGATTTT
>NC_066839.1:12218512-12251011 GCF_001640805.2 Lates calcarifer
AAAGTGCACATAGTTCATGTATTTCATACTGTACATTCAGCAGTTTAGGCAGTACTTCTCTTTGTCACAGCTACATAATGTAAGTTGTATAGCAGAGTATTTATTATAGTTTTTCATGCATTACATTTTTGGCTGTGGCTGAGGAAGTAGAGCAGACCATCTATTAATTGCAGGGTTTATTGTTAGACTCCTGGCTCCTCCTGGCGAATGCCAAAGTATCCTTAAGCAAGAGACTTAACTTTGAATTGGTCCTGATAGCCAGGCCCCGCACCATCAGTGTGTGTGTGAGAGAGGCATGGTTCAGCCTTTGTCCTGCTAAAGAAGTGCCATGTAAAAACAGGCCATTCACTTTTCTCTCCACTATATCCTTTTACTATTTGCTGATAGAGCAACCAAAGTTCCCCTCATGGATCATTAAAGCTTCATTTTAGCTTGTGATTAAGTTTAGTTTTGCTTCCAGCGAGCTCAGCAGTGAGCGGGGGAAAAACCCCAACAACCAACTATATGCAATGCATCATCAGCCTGTATTTCTCTGAGAAGGATATCTCTGTTGCATCACTTTACATTTTTGTGTGATGACTGGTGTTTTGAAAGGAATACAAAAAAGCCAAGACAAAAGCAAGGGCTAATTGCTGTGTGGGATTGAAATAATAACTTTAGTAACTTCCCCTCCATTGAGGCCAAGTGTAAACTGGGATAAAGAGGGTTTAAAGCCTCAAAAATGGGCTTGTACAGCTCTTTAGCTGCCAAGAGCCTGTTTGACCCTGTAAGCTTTTATTTTGTATTTAGTGGCAGACTAAAAATACAATCATATATGCAGACAAACGTGAAAAAAAATCCTCACTTGACAAAAGTGTAATGCTGCTAACTGAAACACAGATCCCACTGTGCATGCTAGCTAGCTAAACACTGGGTGTGTTTGGAATATGTCTTCTTTGATAAATTCTTTAAGTAAATCCAAGGCTTTAGAGGCGGTGGGTTCGGTAGTTGACTTAACCAAGCCAAAGCCAGCTCTTGCTGTTGCTACACATTCATTGCGATTTGTGAAAGTCTCAGACTATGATTGATCATAATTCACTAAGCTGGCTTATTGCAGGGCTGATGTAACTTCCCTTTCACTCTCCTCAGTGATCACATTCACAGTTGACCTTTTCTTGCCAAGGGACCTTTTCCAGAGGAATGGCGTTTTTTTAACTTTTTTTTTTTTTTTTTTTTTTTTTTACCTCACTAAAATCCAAACATGAAACGTTTACATGATATTCAGCCAGAGGGGCAAAAAGGCAAACAGACAGACAGCTGATGCAGCAAATCAGGGACCTGTGTGGTGATTCATACACCTGTTTAGTCCAATAGTGAGACGAACAAATGAGAGCCGGCCAGAGGATCCTGGATCTAGTTTTGCCTGAGGGGGCCAGAGAATGACTCAATAGCAGGTTTCTGATGCAAAAGTAAATCAAAGAGGACAAAGTCTGTGCACCACAGACCATAAGAGCAGGTGCCTTAAAGTTATTCCTTTTTCACGAGTTACATACTTGTTACCCAAAAAGAAATTAGTGGCTGATAATGACAGTCCCATTAAAGTGTGTGCTGTGCAGTGATGCATTGCTAGATTAGACTGAGTTTTTATTAACATGTCAAGATTATTATTAGTAGTATTATTTACTTGGGGGCAGTGGTATAAGCTATAAACTATAACTATATAGAAGCTATAAATGTGTTCATCATTTGGAGTTGGAGGCTTCCTCACAGATGTACAGTGAGTCCAACATTCACTCAGCTTTTAGCTCTGTTTTGGCCTCCACCAACTCCTTAGTGAAATATCTTTAGCTGCTAGATGCTTCACTATGTTCACCATCTGGTTGCTAACTTTGTCTGTGTCATTTGGGGCTGATAGTGTACAGTCAGTTTGCTATAAATGCATGCCTCCTGCGGCCAACTGGTTGGTGAAAGCCTGGAGAGTAAACCAGTAAAGTTGTGCCCGTAAAAGCAAAACAGTGTGCTGAAAAATGCTCAAATGATCTGTCGAGCTAAAGGAAACTGCAGTGGTTGGTGATGAGTTTCTTAAATATTTGTTAACAGGAGCAACACCTATCACATCACACAAGTCTTTTTTTTTTCCATTGTTAGCGTATATGAAATGCTTAACAAAGACCCTAAAGAAGGTAAATGATAACAGGAAAACCAACAAGTACAATGTAAACAATGAATATGATTTTATAAGTACAAGTGTAGCCCCACAACTAAAGATCACATAGCACAAGATTAAGACCTCCTATTATTCTCAAACTCACTGATCTTTGAAAACACCAGTTATCAGGTCCTTTAAACTCTATGGAACAACTTTATATAACATTTTATTTTATTATTGATGCTGTGAAAGGTGCATACAGACAAAGGAGATATAAAGACATTTCAGTCAAATAAAAACTCTTTAATTGCATGTGGACATACTTATAACTATCATGGTGATAGAATGAATTATTGGGTCTTAAAGTGACATGGAAAAAGTCTAGAGAAGAAATCTTGTGGGTGTGTGTGTGCATGCATGCGCGTGCGCATGTTTTCAATGCTGTACTTACTATACTTTGCAACAGTGTCACAGTGTTAAGGCTGGATTGCTGCCTGGATGCTATCAGCCAACAGCAGCTGTGTTTGTTTGGTGAATCACAAACAGGGTGTGTTTTGGATACAACTTTCTCTGCCTGGACTTAACATCTTCATCCAGATGATGATACTGAGTTGAAGAATTCAGCTTTCTTGTGATCTCAGAACCTGTTTGGTGGATCAAAGCAGACGTGGAGGTGATGCGGCCGAAATTTCCATTTTTATGGCAGGTGATTGATCTCAGGAGTATTTGTCGAAGAAGAGCTTGTCTTTGAACACATGTTGGTGGGCGTTGGTGTCCAGCAGTGTTTTGGAACAGCGTAGCATGATGTAGTTACACTGAGTATAAAAAGAAAAATGAGATCTGATTATTATGGCTTGTAGACATGTTTTCTGAGGCTAATGCAGAAGAGAGAGCAAAGATTTCTGTGTTGTGTTGTGCAAACACATAAACAAACCTGATCAGTAAAGCAGAGAAAGGTGACAGCTCCTGGCAGGCACTGTCTCTGGAGGACGCTGACTGTCAGAGACAATTTTCCTTAACATAAGTATGGTTTACAACCTTGATCTTATTTTTGTTAGTTGAGCCTTTGTCTCTATCAGCTATAACAACATTATATTCACCCAACATAAAGTCTAACAGGATGGGAAACTTGATAATTTGATCATTTTGTATTTCATCACCAATATTTTTCCAAAAGTTTGTTCTCTACTGTCTTTACAGTAGAGAACAGAAGGTTTCACTGATTCAAAAACACAAGTGTAAAAATACAAATGCTGCTCTTATTCCATGTCAGCAACATAGTATCACGTAACAGGGGAGATGTTGATTGGGGGAGTGGTGTTGAGGTGACAGAGGTTTTATGGTCCATGAGAGCTATAACCATAGTGCTATGAATTCTTACCTGGTCACCAAAGATGTGTGTACTGCAGTACACAAAACCTTATTTAATACAGGGGAGATTTAGAACAAAAGAATAAGAAAAGTAGAATAAAATTTATTGTGCACAGGAGAAACAGTCTTTTGCTCCTTAGACCAAAGCAGGAAGTAGATCACCATGGGAAGCAATCAAATGTAAATGATGCCTCCGATATGTAGGAAACTTGCCCCTGGAGACACTGGTGATGAGGAATGGAGCCCGACGTTGGGATGTCTTTGTGAGAGGGAAACGTCTGATCAGAGGTAGATGGAAGTCAGCCAGGCATCAGCAGGTGAGGTGGTGAAGGATTTTCCTGAACCTTTGCTAAGCTTCACAATGCTGAAGTGTTTCTCTTGCGACCTCAGCTATGAAGCGCAGAGATTTTAAAGTTAAGTAGGCTTTTTTTCTCCTTGGCAGACCAGCATTTGCAACCCACTGGGCTCTCACTGTTTAATATGATTCTTGTTTTGTCACCCACCATCCTCGCCAAGTTGCTCTGTACTACAATTGTCCTGGTAGCTAATAAACTGTAGCTCAGAGTGTTTCCTACTTCTGTGAAACAGGCCAAGACTTTGATGATTTAACGTCTCAACCGCCTGCACATGATGGAAATCCAGATATTGAATATAGTTTCTGACAGGCAGAAAGAATGAACTATTTTTAATCAATGAATTAAATGTGTTGGAGCAGTAAAGCCTATATAACATTGAGTGACATTTCCTCATACCAGCTCTGCCATCTATTCGTTTAACTGTAAATTGTAATGGTGAACACAGACCGATAGCCATCATCCTAGCAAAGTACCCTGGTGTACATGAAGGTGTTTCAGTTCCCAGCACACATGCATGTCGATTCTCATGAAAACAGAGTGAAAGGAATCAAGCAGTGATGGGTGTGAAGGACAAAACCAGGCACTCGCTGGTCTTCATTAGGACTGAGGTCATTTTCTCTGGCTTGCAGTCAGAGATGCAGGCAACCTTGTCTGTTCTGGGCAGAAAACTGAAGGTGGATGATTCAAAGCAGATAGGACTGCCCTGCGGGCAGGGTGTGAGAGAGGATGCTAGGAAACAACAGAAATGGCTTGACAGTGCAGAGTCTGAGGATTTCCTCTGGCTGGGCCTTGCATTTGTCCCCATGTTTTTCTGCCAAAAAAATGTTAATACTGAAGCGATGATGCAATAAATTCTGATAGAGCAGTTATCGACCCAGGTGGAGGTTATTGGTTGTAAAACTGACCAGAACTGTATGAAGTCTACACTTGGCATGACGATTTCTTGCTGCTAGCTCAGTTATGAAATGGCTTTCACAGAGGTCAGGTATTATTTCCATGTTCATCATTGCACTCCTGATGGATGAGATGAGTGGTGTAAATTGACAAAGTGCCAGACAGATAAAAAACTGAAGGCACTGTCCTTCTGATAATGTCTGCTATTTACATGAGGCTGCTGAACTTTCCATCGCCAAACAAAACCACAGCAAAAACCACTGCAGCAGATATGGCTTGCTGCCATTTGTCCATTTACCGACTGTTTAGTGTCTGTACATCACCAATTATATTGAACTTTATGATATGAGTTGTCCAGGATCTCTTTGCACTGATGAGCACTTTGGCTCGAAGTAAGCGCTCTCCTATTGGATTTGTCCACAAGCACATGGGAGCAGTGACAGATCCACTGTTAGTGAGAACTCAGGTCCATGCAGGCCATTTCCGACATGACGCTTTCACTGGATCCATACTCCAGCTTAAAATGAGCTAAAAACTTTGCTGCATTCCCCATTGTTATAACAATTAAAAAGGTTGTTAAGCAGAAATTAGTTGCAATAACGCATGAATTTTGCAGTGCAGGACATAGTTTGTCTTTTGCAAAACATAACTCTAAATATGAAGAAAATACTTTGTCATCATGAGGCAGCACATGAATGTGTATATTACTGATGTGTAGTTAAAGAGGCCAGAACAAGTAAGAGTTTGACAGCTTCTATTAACAGACTTCCGTCATTTCTGAAGTCATGCCCAGAATTAAAAATGAGGTTTACTCACATGATAGAGAACGTGTCTTTTAATAGGATTGCTGGTGGAGGGATTGAGGGTCACATTGATGTAGATTGATTGTTGCTTTTTTTCTTCAGACGAGAGGACAAACGCCACAGTGGGTGATTAAATCCAGGCCCTACGCTTGGACGCTTCTGGGGCAGATTTTCCAAGAGCAAGGGACTTGGCGCCGGGGATCCTGTGTATTTTCCACCCTGATCTCTGCTTGGCAGAGGCCTAAATAATAAAGCTCTTTTTTTATTTTTTTATTTTACTGAGCTGCCCCGGGGTTCCCTGTGTACAAACACAAGCCCAGCCCCCCACCCCCACTCCCATACCCCCTTTCCTCTCCTCTGCTGTTTTAACATGACCCGCTGCCATGGGGGCTCACCTCACACCCCCACTAAGCTCCCGTCATGCGGTTGTCTGAAAGTCCTCCCCCACCCACATCCACACACACACACACACAAACACACACACACACACACACCAGGGTCAAGCAAATTTGGTCTTGAGGTAATTTTACTGGGACCAAACTGCACAATGCTAGGATTGATCTGTGAACACAGGACAGAGCTAATGACTGACAAACATCTAAACCAAATCTTAAGGAAAAAATCAAGGAAAAAGCTCCAACACCAGAGAGGTGGAGGTCATTTAGGGAGTTTCCACTGCAGTGTAGACTGTACTCATACCTATACCTCTCCACCAGTCAATATTCCACATATGTTTTTGTGTTATTTTTAATTGCATCATGCAGTGCAGTGGAGTGTGAGTCCACTATGATCACGGAAATGTAGCAAGCTGTGATGAAACGTCCATTCATGCGGCCACGCATGGATGTGTGTTTATTTAACTACTGTGCAGGTTAATCTGGGTCCTCAAAGCCTGGTGCTGTGTGTCAGTGCCAAGGCTCACAAACCTTCTGCGCTCTGATCAGCCTGCCAGCTTTGAAACCTGAGGCGGAGGGAGTAACCTCCTCCAAAAGCTACGGCCCAGGCCTCTCCTGCTCTCAGAAGAAAAATTTAAAGGTAAATCAAAGATGTTTTTTTTTTTGTTTTTTTTTGCAAACTATTGCATGAATACCTCACTTGTCATTTAGTGTGTGCTGTACAGTAGAAACAGTACTGTAAAGTGCTGTTGGTCATAACATTGTGTCACCGACAGGATTCAGTACCACCTTTATGTCCACGTGCCCACAAACATAAACCGTTTAATGGAGATCCAGTCTCTGAACCACAGGCGCAGGAGTGAGCTCCAGAAGCCAAAACAGTAGCTCAGTAGTGGAGGAAAAATTAAGCGACTTTTCCATTTTTACCGACTGAGCCATTTTCCCCAATGAACAATAAAATGAAAACAACACACGAGCCTCGGGGAACACTGGAAGAAATTAGTCCCCAGCTGCAGTAGCTAATCAACACAGCCACAACACACATTGTGACACAACATTGTGTGTGACATAATTTGAGTCAAATGCTCGTGTGGCACCCTAAGATTTTGTGCTGGAATCATGGTGAACCACATGAAACTCACCATGAGATAAAGTTATTGAATTTTTGAAAATTATAGTGGAGGGATGTTTAATAAGATTTATTTGAATGTTGCTGGTCCTACTGAAAAACAGAGTTGAATATGAATAACAAGGGCAATCAAAATCATCTTAATGAGACTGGGGCAACTTATAACAATCTGTACTGGTCTGTACACCCACATAGGAGATGTGTTTTTTTTTCCTGCCCTTTACCTGCAGGTCTCTGCACGCTCCAATCATTCACAAATAACCAAACAGACAAAATCTGTGTTTTTGTATGTTCAGAGCAGAAATCCAAACACATAAATTTTCTGTGTTTGCTATTTCAAGCACTCATTATCTAAGGGCCAGAGGAGGCCACACACACACACACACATACACACACACATAGAGAGGGAAAAAAAGGTGCCTTGAACTAAGAAAAATGAGAGAAGTCTTTATCTTCTCTGTAAAGTGAAGAGGAAAATGCCGGTACCAAGCACAGCTCCCCTGGCGCCGAGCCAGTGTTGAATATCAAGAATCAGTTTACAGTTTGACTTCATGGCAGCACCTCCCTTCTCTGCAGTCCATCTGCGAGCGAGTTATATTTCTCCAGAATGTGCATGGATGAGGTGCTCGCTCTGCAGCCTCTCCAAAATACACCGAGCGGCCATCTGTGTGTGACAAAGTCTTTACCGCACTTACTTGTATTTCACTCTCAGTCCTAGTTATACTTTCATCTCCTGTCTTGCAAGGATCTTTTCTTTGTGGTTGTTTTGATATTCCTCCTTGTCAGCTCGACCTTCTCACTTTTTAGCGCTTCTCTTTCTGTTTTTCTCATCTCTATGAAATGATTTGGCTTTATCTTTGTCTCTTTTTTCTGCCGGTGTGTCTTCACCCGGGTGCACACTTACACACACACATACAAGCCTTCTTTACTACTGTGTGTTGTGCGTGGCCAGCACTATCAATCTCTGTTGCTGTTTGAACAGGCAACACAAACAGGAGGCACTGCATCATGCTGTGTTTGCCTCAGCCTCCTCCCTCCACATTTCACCCTCCAATTCATGCCTTATGAGTCTGATAGCTATCTGCACTCCCACACCAACTGGCAGTGTTATTGGCAAATGTATGGTTTATTTCTACTTTCTAACTAGTTGCAAGAAGGCCTACAATCTAGTCCCTAAGCCTCATTTGACATAAACAGCATACAGCTGATTACAGAATGCTGTTTTCCTCCCACCTCTCTAGACAAACTAAATATAGTGTTTATAATTTTAGCTGTGTATTTTTGGTTTGGGTTTGTGGGTGCAGGAGGGATCATGGTGCGGATAGTTGATAATATCTGTGAAGTGCCAGCAGAGAGATAGGATCATCCATCCTCGGGGCAATGACGCATTTTACCATCATGCAACAGCATTACAGAATAAATCATCATGCCATGGAGTAGTCAATGTTTTTGCTTAAAGACTGCGCACCATGAGACTGAGGTACGCCATCGCCCATCCTGTGGTGATGCTGGTAATACTGGTAATCTGTCAGAATATCATTCCCACAAGGCTGCACATATGCATGGGTGAGTGATATGATAATATGTGCCGTGAGATGCCACTGAGTTAGCTTGGCATCTGAGTTAGCTTCTCTTTAAGGAAATAGAGCCACATTTTTGGAAATACACTTATTTTGTTTAGATTTAGTCAAGGCTGAAATGAGAGTGAAAGATTGATACTACTCTTAAGTCTGTGCTTCAAGTGTAGAGCTACAGGCAGGAGATGGATAGCTTAGCATAAAGACGAGAAAGACTGGCTCTCTTTCAAGTTAACAAATCTGCCTACCAGCACCTCTAAAGCTCACAAGTTAACACAATCTGTTGTGTTTGTACACTGCTTATACAAACAGAAATGTAAAAACAATAATCTGTGATTTTTGACCTCCAGCATTTCGTTGATATTTTGAAGATTGTCAAAAAAATTGTTACAGTGCGTAGGTCCCTTTAAATCCATCTGTGTATGGGGTGTTGAACAAACAAGATAAACATTGTAACCAGTAGGTTTTAGAGGTAAAAGTGGGTGGACTTCAGAACTTTGCTAACTCTTTGGTCTAACTCTCGACATGAAAGCAAATATATATATGTGCATTTTTGCTATCGCTACATAGACAACATTAACATTAACAGCTGTTTACTTACTCAGAGCTTCAACCATTGTTGTGTTTACAAGACATGAGATTAGAATTCCTCTGGGCAGCGCAACTTCATGTTGGAGCAGGGGTAGACTTGTATTATGAGATGGAATGGGCTCGGGCTAGCTACAAGGGTGATAGAAATAGAAACAAAACAACACACCACTGCTGGAGACAGTTTTTGGCGATTAAAGAGAGTTAGCTATGTAGCAATAGCAAACACTTGCATATAGCACCTTTTATGTCCACCTGGCCGTTCTATCTATAAGTAGTTTCTCAGTTAAATTTGTAGATCACAATATACACCATATCATAATATATTATTATGTACCCCATGAAGCTTGTTTTCACATCGCCATGCAACCTAACATCAACAAAATCTACTCAGCCAATATTAAGGGGGGAAAGAACAATTAAATCCTCTTTCCAGCCTCTGTCAGATCCAGACCTAACTCTTTCTGCATAAAAAGACTCACTTGTTGAATTTCACAGCAGAGAAGTAAAGTGACCAAACAAGTAACAGCAGATGAGCAAAATCCCTTAGTAAGAGCAAATTGACTTAACCTTCACACGTACAGTAAGTTCTTCCAAGCAGCCCTGAAATGTCATATGCATACAAGAGGCCTTGTTCAAACATCCATCTCTACATGTGGGCAGGCAAGCCGTCAGGAGTTTCCCCAGCGAGCCTGAGGTCACACCCTGCTCGTCCTCGTCCTTTTGTGACCTTCCTGTCTACAGTTCATATATTCCACATTAATAAGACTCATAAAAAGAAGGAAACTCTGCTGTGTGGTGTGCAGTATAAATAGTGTTGACACAACAAATGATGTATGATGTCAGTCTTTTACTTCCTTTATAAAACCAAAGAGAAATCCTCACTTGTGTTTCCTTGTATTTCTCTCATCTGTACTGCTCTTCTTCTTCAAAAGTGTTAAATAATAAAAGTATCATTTTATGTGCTGTTGGATGACTCGCAGCAGATGTTAAAATAATTTGTTAGAGTGAAGTTCTGAATTTTGCATTTATGGACACTGAAACACCACTACTAAGTACTGTTTCCACAGATCTATGAGCCGATGAACCTGTTGTACCAGGAAAAACTCATGATAGAAACTTTAACAATCAATCTATGCCAAGGATCAGTCATTAGCTAACTAGAGAACAATGAGATCATCAGAGAATCAGTCAAATGGGAGCTGCTCTTTGAGAACTGGCCTTAAGTCAGAATGATCTCATAACAGAGCTGCTTCGAGGCAACTTTATCTCTTTATGCCAGTGAGAAGTTTGATGTAGTCATTTATTCAGAGTGACACACACTGCAGCTCTTCTGCTTTAATCACGCTATTTCCAAATTTTTGATCAAAGCGAAGTATAAACAATAACAGGACATATTATATCCCCAATGTATTTGCTCACGTTTCTCTCTTGTGCCCCTCACTTGAATCCTACTGGGCCGCTGAGTTCATTAGCAGAGGCAGTGCTGTTTGTACGTAACAAAGGCGCCATCATGTGGCCAAGAGGGGAACACACAGTCCTGTATTTGATCCTTTATTTGTGTGTATATATATATATATATATATATGTGTGTGTGTGTGTGCGTGTGTATATATATATATATATATATATATATATATATATGTGTGTGTGTGTACACACGCACACACATATATATTTTTTATTTGTTTATTTTGAAAAAATGGGATCAGTATTAGGTTAGACTCTATCTGATGGAGGATGCAAAACACACTATGCTTTTAAACACAGACGAAACCTTTTTGGGCAGCATATCTTTAATCAGTATCTTGATTCAATATCATCAAATTTGACTGAGACATTATCTACATCTGTGTGCAGTTTTACTGATTTATAACATTACAAGAAAAGTTATATGAGCTCATAGAAAACCTGCATATAACTGAATGTGATAATCAGCATCCAAAGCATGACTTCATGCTGTGGTTACAGGAGCGACATAACTGATAGGATTTCTCCTGCTGAAAGACAACAGTGCATCCATCTTTGAACATGTCTGTAATCAGCTGCATCTGAGTTGTGATAACAGAATGAAAAATGTGATGGGAAATGAAAAGAATACTGCAAATATGTCCCTGGGTGTGGTGGACCTGGGCTCACTGGGTTATGGTTTTACTGTGTTCTCTGGCTTTCAGTCAAATAGTTTTGCCATGAGAAAAAGCATGACACAAAATGAAGATGGGAAACTTTAAAAAACAGTTTTATTTCATGTTAAATAAGTAAACATGAATGGTGTTACAAATATTACACAACATATCATCATTATTTTATCCCTTACTGTGGACTGACATGGATTAAAAAGCCTTTAATTTGCTGCTGTATAAATTACTCATGTGTCAAGAGATTTTCGATAAAAATCACACTTAAAAATGTGGGTAATGTGGTGACCACGTTAAGATCAACAGATCATGTAATGACAAAATTAGTGTCAATTCACTGTGGCACGTGCATCTATATTGTACATATGATCAACTGTACATGTCTAAAATACTGACAGGTAAAATTGTCCCAAACAAACATTTCACAGATTTGTCTTTTTGCAGATTTAGTGAAAATATTTAATTTACAGTTCAATATAAAAAATATTTCTGAACAGTTCATGCTTATGCTCAAAATTGTGCATCAAATATTAGATTTAGTTGAACGTTTTAGTTTTTTTCTTAAAAATAAATAATTAATATATTAATACATCTAACTCTTCTTAGAAGGGAAGTGAGTCTAAAGGCTTTCTGATTGTGTTGCTCTATCTCAGTATGTTACACTGAAACAGGAAGGAGATCATTGTCATTTTTGAGGCTTTTATGTTAGTGTGTCTAAAACTGGGCTTCTTTGATGATAGAAGGTGAAGCCGGGCTCCCATCATGGCAGTCGGAAGGTCCCTGTCAGTCAAAAGAGGCTCGTTAATTCAACCATTTCATGGATTCAACACAGAAATTGCCTTTTGCCTTTTTAGCGTCATTACAACACATAATTGACTAACAGTGGTGGAAGAAGTGAAAATACTCCATTACAAGTCAAAGGCCTTGGATTCAAAATCTGACTTATGTAAATAGCATCAGTAGTAATATATTATCGTTGGTTAATATGGAGCTAATTTTAACTATTCTAACTACTTTAGACCTCAAACTGTCATTTAAATGAAACCGTCTGAGAAGAGCCTATTAGGGAAATATCACTTTGGTGGAACACACATCTTAAATGTGGGGGCACCAACCAGACATTGTTTTAAAGTGAGGGAGGGGTCACAAGTGAAACCACTGGTTTAATCTGTAACAATGCATTGTTTTATTTACATACTTAAAGTGGTAAAGTATGTAGTAAAAAATACATCTATCTGCGAAATGTAGTGGTTTGTAGTGTGTAGCATAACATGGAGATACTCAAGCAAATATACCTAAAAACTGTATTTTTATGTATTTAGTTACTTTCCACCACTGCTGACTATAAGCTTCTTTAAAACCCAAAGACACAAAAACACACATCAATAGGCTTTCTTCACAGCAGACTCTATGAATTGTTACAATAGGAAAAACTCAATGTTACTAATTTACCACTAACATTAACAATGAATCATGAATCATTAACATTAACAGTAAGTCATGACAGTAAGTTGGCATGAACAACACCAGGACCTGGAAACTGAAGCAGCTAAATGAAATACAGCCATTATTAAATTTATCATTTATATCTAAGCTTTCATATCGTGATGTGTCAAAATATTTTCTTTGTATACATTCCAAAACAACATATAAATAGATAGGACCATATTTTAATAAAGTTGGAGATTCAAATAAGTTAAGGCTTCTAATGCTTAAAAATATGTCTGTGTACCAATAAAGAAATGATATGATTTCTATTTATAGAAGTTCAGATGAGTCAATTGTCCATTATCAACAGGATGAATGAATTCTCTGGGAGATAAGAGTAATCCAGGTCCACTCCCATGTGGATGTGACACAGATTTTTATCATTATATGGTTGTTGTCAAAGACATATCAGGGACATAGACTGTGATGGGATTAATTATTAACTGAGCTGACTTAAAATACATTAGTTCAATTTAGCTGGAACTACTGTTGAGGTGATTGGAGAAAATCACAAAGTTTTGCATTGACATGATTGTATGAATATTATTCAAAGTGATTGTAAGAAATTGAAAGACAGAACAGGCATCCTCAACAGTGAAGGGTGAAAAGTTAAACATCAAGTGTGGGTGAATATCAACAGTGTGTGCTGATTGCTCTGTGCTCCTACCTTCATGCGTCTGTACGTTGAGCTAAGATTTGAGGAGATTTTTTTTTTGTGGAAGCACAAAGGTTTATTGATCAGGCTTGAGCAGGAATAGTCTGTTGCTGGGAGATTAGCGCTGTGGCTCCGTAGTCTTGTCCCGGCATCTGCCCCTCCGCCTAAAACAACAGCTACTGATCACTTCTCATTCAGTGTTTATGGAGGTGTGAGTCTCCAGTCTGGGATGAAGTTCAACATAATCCAATTTAATTTACACATTGAATTCTTGCTTGAATGAGCTCCCTCTTTTATGTTTGTATGTTATAGGATATTAAGTCACTTATTCATAAAACAAACCTGGATGTTATGCTTAAAGGAACAGTTCACTATTTTGGGAAATATGCTTCTTGGTTTTGTTTCCAAGAGTGAGACGAGAAGATTGATACCAAACTCATACCTGTCCATTTAATATAAGGCTACAGCTAGCAGCTGGTTAGCTTAACTTAGCTCAGCTGCCAGCCAAGAAAAACACTGGCACATATAAAATGGTGATTTTTGTTTTTATAACTAAGTATCTGTATTACTTAATCAAACTTTGTTATCTTTTGACAAAGGAGGGCTGTTTCCTTCATATTTAGGACACAAATAGGAGAGTGGCATGGGTCTTCTCATCTAACTCTCCACAAGAAATCAAGCAAGCAAATTTCTGAAAACTACTGCAGAATGTTTGAGTATATCATGATCCCTCATTTTTACTCTTCCTTATATGTTAGCATTAGTTTTGCAGAATTTGACTGATGTCCTGTCACACTAACTTCACCACAGAGCTTGGAGACCCACCCAGGCATCACTAACAACTCCTCTGATTTTTCCCACAGACTCGTCACCCCCGTCAGGCAGCACTGCTTCTGTTGACAGTTTCCTAATTTTGTGCTTCATCTTAGAGGTTTCTTTCTTTCTCAAATCATCCACTCAATAGAGCAGTGCTACCAAACTGTTGGTACTATCCAAATGAATTCAGCAAGCTCCTAAAAAATATGTTAGTTAATGCATTTAACATATAAGCATATCTTACATTATTTAAATCCTTAAGAGGCAACATTTCTGTTAATATTTCTGAAACAGCAGATGCATACTTTGTTATACACCATGAAGACACCTGTGTAACATGACAATGCCAGACACGCAGCAGAGACAGTGTAACACTATCAGGCCATGTTCAACAATATTTTGATGGAAAATTGGTACAGACACAGAGGCCAGCTGAAGACGACAGCAAGAACAGACGCAACAGGGAGCGTAGAGGGAGTTATTTCTGGAGCACATGTGACTTTGATGGCACGCCATCCGTGCAAACATATGACAAGCAAGCAACAAAAAAAAAAAAAAAAAAAAAAAAACACATAGGCCTTTTTCACAGCAGACATTTTGACTTGTCTTAGTATGAAAAGCACAGGTGTTATTAATAATATTAATAATATTAGTAATGGCTCTTTACACGTTTGCTTTTGCTACTATGACGTGCCAAAGTGTTTCACATTACACTACCACCAACATTGTTCCTCTACAGTATGTCCCTGAGGAAAACACAAAGTAAAACTTTTTGGGGGGGCTTGCTTTTAACACTTACTGCTGCTTTGGCCAACATGTTTGCATTTTGTCTCCGCAGATCAGACTTGATTAAGCCTGCAGAGACATAAAGACACAGAACAGGTTAAGCCATAATTCTTCTATTACAAAGACAAGAATACAAATATTGCTTTAGGTCCACTCTCTTGTTGTAAATTAACTTAAAATGAATCTGCATATTAATGGCAAAGATATAAAAGTGTGGTTGAATGACATGATGTAATAATGGTGACTATAGAGTAGATGGCTCCTGTGCACAAACACATTAAAATCCTCACAGTGCCTCTTTTAAAGTATAATACATAAGACAAGACTGTGTGGCAACAAATGCAAATCTGAAGGATGAACTACAGTATACCTAACTCAAGTCATGCACCCTAACTTCCCTTAGAACCTTGCACAATTATAACAGCTTGATTGTAACTTAATATTTAACCTCAAGCTCCATTTGAAGAGAATGTTTCACAACAAATTATAACCTTTGCAGATAAATATATTACAGAGACACAACACTGTGAGTGCATTTTGACTTTTATGTAGCTCAGCATATTCATATATGAACTTTGAGAGAGAAGTGGGTGTTCAGTTGTGGTTTTCCATAAAGCTTTTTTTTTCTTCTGAAAACTGGCATGCTGACCACAGTAATAGGTCCACTCATGTGTCTAAATGCTGAGTAAGTTACAAAAGACAGTGAGTCAGTCCGCTGACCTTTGTGAGCAGAGACGTTTCATCAAAGAGTCCTGGAGTGTTTTTTCTAGTGTGCAAAAAGTTTAGCGCTTCAGTGGCTAATACACTTTTAAAGTTATACATTGCTCATAAACTTCTCAATGGGCCATGCAAAAGGGACCTAAGTGGCTTTGTGTTGACCGAGGTGTCAACTGAGGCGTGAGGGCTCACTGTTAATACCTGAAATGCAGGTGCTGCCACAAGTATGTCAGTATAACTGTACAGCATTTCTAACTGTATGTTGATTACCCTGTAGGTGCTGCAAAAGTTTCCATTACTCAGTCAATGGACAACAAAATGTTTACTGCTCCACCCTCTGACCTGTTTTTCTAAAAACTACAGCTTTGTTTAATGAAAAACAGTCACCTTTGATTGAAGAGGATGGAGGATGGAACAAGGAAATGCCTGCGGTTACACGCTGTCTGTTCCCAAAATACAGTTTAAAACAGCAGAGTATTCTGTTTTTACTTTACCTTTTCAAGGAAATTAAAGAATGTCTAAGAACCCTAAACTCCAAGCTGCTCTTAAGGTCAAACATCTTTCCTGTAAACTATGACCTGTGATGAAATTCTTTGTCAAGTGTATGCAACAATAAAACACATTTGTCATTGTGCTGGAAATATTCTGTCTGTATCATGACATTCAACTCTGAAACACAGTAACTATGATCTACATTCTTGGAATTCAGCATTTTCCCACAGGAGCGTTAGTAAACTCATAACAGAAACAGTCACAAACAAAGACAATTCTTGTGTATTGCTGTACGTGACTTGAAATCAGTAGCTTGTTATGACTCTGCACAGCATATGTTTCCCAGCCAGAAAGGTCTTACCTGTCATTATTGTGCCGATTAAAAGAAAGACGCAGAGGAAGATGTTTCCTGCCAGCGTGCTAAACCTGTCGATGATCTTCCCCTGGCAGATGGTAAATATAATGCCGAACACCTGCACAAGCAGAACATGTGACAGTCAGGAACAGAGCTTTGAAAGCCCGCGGTAATAGTGCCACAAATTGCAATCAGCTTTCCAGAGTACCCTTTAACAACAAGTGCTTTGTGTTTATGCTCACACACATGGGTTGCAATCATGGTGTTTGTTTTTTGCATGGTGCAAATTTGGTGAGGATTTTCTTGGTGAACCAAAAAAAAAAGAAAAGAAAAAAAAAAGCGAATGACTCATTTTCTCTGTGCAACCAGTAAACACACAAACATTTGTTTTCGTGCCATCTCATCCACTCTTGTTCTTGGTTTGTTTGTTCATTTTGTTTTTTTCACCCCTGAGGTCATTTAATCGTACTTGTGCTGAACAGTTGAGAAGTCCAGAGGAGGTTCCCTCTGATTCTGGGTATGTCAGCTCGACGGCGAACTCAAAGCCCAGCGGCAGGTAGCCCGTCATGAAGAACCTGGACACACACACACGGGCACAGAGACACACAGAAATTGTAATTGCTAATTACATATAATCACTAACTCTAGGCACACCTACATAATATACCATACATGCTCACATGCATGCCAGACAGTCTTCAAGATTCATGTGAATCAGGCTGAATTGTCAAATAAGTCATGTTAATTGAGACTAAATGAGCTCCAGTTGGATTTGCTGGTCCCAAGAATTCTTCTTGTGTTTGTGTTTTCATCTAACTATGAGAGAGTTTTTCTTCCTGACAATGCTTTGACTCTAATACTTTGTTTGACTATTATGACAACAGCTTGTTTTTCAAAATTTTTACAGCCTGTATTTGCATATAGAGGATTATAGAACACAAGCTCCGTCCCGTCATGTGTTTTTGCCTCTCTCTCTTCTTAACACCTCACAAGAGGTTGAAAACTTTACACCTACTAAAGGTCAGTGTCCTCACAGGAATTCAAGACTTTGTCTGTAGCTTAAAGACACCGGTGATGTTATACAGGAACAACAGGTTTTTGAAAACAGCCCAATGACATCAGCTCATTTTCTCACTTGAAAAACAGCAGGTTGACTTTCCGCTGAAATGACAACAAGTGAAACTCAATCTCAAGGTTCTGACATGGCAGCAGCAGCAAAACACATCATCCTGAGTCAGTGCATACTGTATTTCCAGACACCTTTCTCTGACATTTACGTACGCTGCCTCTGCCTATAAACATGTTTCAGTAATAAGAACGTAAAGCAGCAGATGTTATGCCTTTGTATGTCGTTGCTTTTTCCTTACATGTGATATTTAATGTCTATCAAGAGCTTTGCTTAGAAAACAGCAATACACAGAGGAATATAAATTCTTAGATTAGAAGTTCTCAGATACTCAAATAGGGAAAACACAAGAAGAATTCTTGGGACCAGCAAATCCAACTGGAGCTCATTTAGTCTCAATTAACATGACTTATTTGACAATTCAGCCTGATTCACATGAATCTTGAAGACTGTCTGGCATGCATGTGAGCATGTATGGTATATTATGTAGGTGTGCCTTCACAGAAAGGGTGAGCCCAATCTGGAAGAGCAATCTGTGCTACTGAAGAGGTGTTATGATTTCTCAACAGCCACATGAAGATTCAAACTGCATGTAAAAGTACTGAGGAACGTCTGGCTACCAAATCTGTTTTTTCAAAATTAATTTCAAAAGAAAAGAGAAACATGTTAGTAGCATTGAAGGTCATTTCCCCACATAAAGATTTAAACTGTGGCATTTTTCTAATTCTTAACAGCTACATAACCTTTATTTTTATGCGCTGTTCCCACATCACTGCGATACTAATCAGACAACCAAACACAACTGACTGTTACAACTGTTTTAACTTTCTCTTTTTTGTTTGTTTTGAATACACTGGGGGTATCAGACTTCCTGGAAAGCAGTGATGATAGATTGTGGATTATTCTGGCAGCATTAAGTGAATTCAATTGAATTAAATAAATCGTGTAAGATGATTTGACACAGCTGTGGCCTCTATCCATACATTATTCTCTTCCCATGAACAGGATGTTGTATTACCTCCGCTCTTTCTATCTGAGTTTGAATGCTCGGTCAGTGTGCACAAAGCCAAATCTCCACCTCAGGGCCCTCTTGTGTCTACTTATCAAACCAAGGTTGATAGCTAAATAAACATGCTGTAAATTATTGTTGCAAATGTCAACAGAATTAATGCACAGACTTGATGAGATAACAGCAGGTTTCCATCAATGATTCAGGTTATTGAAAAAAAAAACCTTACAGTGGAGGAGACAGCATCTGAATAAGGAATGTGCAAATGGTTAGAGCTTAAAGTATGATATATTATGAGTCCACTCCATCTTGCTAACTGCAAATATATTTCCATATAGGTATCATTTCAGTTTTCTGTCCTGTGGCTAAAATTCTTGAGTACACTTTGAATTAACTGTCATACACAGGAGCAACAAAAATAGATTATCTAAAAATAAATAACTGCTTCAATAATATGACTTCTATACCATATAAGAAAAAAAAAGTAATGAATGAAAGAATACCCAAGGGCTCCAGCAGTGATGAAGACCACCCAGAGGTGTCCCAAACTGAGTGTAGCAGCATAGACGATCATCCCCACCAGAGACATGAAGTAGACTGCGAGGGTAGTCTGCCTGGAAAACACGTGAGAAAAATGCAACACTGAGCACTGGAATTCTCATTATCATCATGATAAACTGCTACATTTTCAAGTGGATAAATTCTTAATGTTCCAGCAGGTGTGGCAGCAGACCACTGTAGCTTCTCGACACATTTAAACAGGTATTAAGATTAAAAGCAGGCTGATATAAAATTACATACAGCTTTAAAATTTAAAGGTTCCCTATGGAAGTATTGACCAGTAGTGGTGCTATGGAGCAATGTTTTTTATGAGTGGGTCACTGCTTTTTTTTTTTTTAATGTATGCACATGAGGACAGAAAATGGTCAGTGGTCTCAAACTAATCGATTTATCAACAGGGGGCAGTAATGTGCCAACAAAGCCAGTGAAAATAAAGACTGCAAACAAGTTAATATGGACATAAACAATTCAGGTTTCAAAACACTAAATGTAAACTTATTCTACTTTGTCAGGAAACTCCACAAGGTGCCTTCAAATTCACTACATAGTTACTTGTAGTTGGTAAATAATTTTATATGAGACATATTTGCAGGGAAAATAGGCCAGATTTCTGAAATCAGTTCACAGTGACCATAGACCATAAGTCCTACAGAACTGGTGATAAAACGGAAATAAACAAAGGAAATGTAAAGTTTGTCAGATGGTCAAAGGACTATAATGTGTGGGGCTGAATGTGTCCCTGCATGTTTGCTGCAAGCACGGCCACACTCGCCCATCTGCAGGACAAAACTTTTGTAAATAAGACAGACAGGGTGGACTGAGAACCCTCACCACCACCACCACCACCACCATAGGGTGAACAGTGCTGTCACTACACAGCCAGAGAGGGCCCATGAGGCAGGAGCCCAGTGTCTGTGAGGTCACTGTTAGAGCAGCCTGCTGCACCTGGATCAACAGGCGCAGAGCCCCAACAGCCAACATATAAACACTAAAGAAGATGTGCAGTGAGATGAGAAGGGGAATGACAATAAACAGGCAAGAGCAGAGCTTGTGTAGCTGCTTAATGACAAATAAATACAGCTGAAAGAAGTGGAGTCATAAACTTTCGATATTCGCCCTTACTTGTAGGTTTTGGTTCTGTCCAACCAAATGCCACAGATCAGGGAGCCGACCATCCCCGCGATGACTATGGTGAGGCCTATCCTCCCAGCATTCACCTCTTCTCCCTGAAAGGTTACAGAGGAAACAACATAGATCAGTGGCCTTGCATACCCTGGAAAGGCACGGCAGTTTAAGATAGAGAAAGATAAAGTTCCTGATAGATTTCACACAAAGGGAGGTGGGGTGTGAATTTGAATCAGTCTCTAAATTAATCTAATCTTGCATCAGTCATATCACCACACATCCTGTTAATAAAAGTTCAAATTAACACGCAAATCTTAGCAGCAGCCAGCGGTGATTCCTACAGTTTAAATCTATTTTTATATATGAAATTCTGCCTTAAATAGGTCTATTACTACACTTTCTACAGGACATGACACATGGGGAAAAAAATCATTTTAATTAGCGATAAATGAATGCTGTGTCTGGAGAAAACTGGATTTACTTGTGTCAAATCTATTACCACAGCCCAGTTTGTTCATGTCATGTTACATTATTTCTGGGTATTAAAAGTTACAATTGAAGCTGACATCATATAAACATAAATACAAAGGCTGAAGCAACTTTTCAAGAACTGAAATGGCAAATTATAGGACGTGTGACAGGAGTTCTGGGCAGGATGAATGGCTGGAGGTGTTGTGCTGACTTACAGGGTAATGATCAATGATCATGCGGTTCAGCAGGGTGCCAACAGCATAGAAACAGCCCACGTTCAAACCTGCAGGTTGGGAAACACTGTCAAAGAAGGCCTGCACACCACAAACCGCAGGATAAAAATAAATATTTCAGGAAACTTTTCACAATGTTTAAGGAAGCACTGAGCTAACTTCCCCAACCGAATAATTAAATATTTTAACATGAGCAGTGGAAAGATTTCACTTGTGCTTAATGGACCTGATTGAACTGGTTTCCAAAACAAAGAGCTGTGTCAAACCAAGGATTTCTATAAAAGGATAAGTAGTGGTGAGTTTTTCTTGAACAAGGGTTATAGATAAAGTCATAGTCAGTAACTCAGGCATAAGCCACACATGAAACTTAAATTGAGTAGGAATGTAAAATGTAAAAATAACAATTAATTCGCTTTTTAATTTTTTACTACTTGCATATATTACTAAGAGAGTAAGAATGAGTCTTTTTCTTGAAGTAACTGGACGCTCAGGAGCAGCTACAGCGCGGTTAAACTGAAAGCGACAGGTGGACCTGCAGCCTTCTGGGCATAGTGTCACAATCACAGGTAAATCTGAGACTCAAGTGAGCTCTGCATTCTTATCTGGCAACACAGAGACCATATGCAGGGAAGGCAGGGAGACAGGGAGACAGAGACACACACACACACTAATAATAGTCATATGAAATGACCCAGTAAGGTCAAAGAAGGTTAAAATGTTCCCTTAAACTGCTCACAGCTGTTGGGGAGAGTTTCTATCACTTGACAAACTTGACAAACTTGACAGACTGCAAAGAAACTAATGACGAAACTAAATTCCTTACACTACACAAAATGTTCTACCTCTGGGGCACATCGATCAAATGCTTTTGTTAAACATTGTCAGACTATAAACAAACTTTGGACCCCTACAGGGCATGCTCCCTGTCCTCTCTTTGGATATTTTAATAATTAATGACTTGCGCACAGTGTACTTTTATGAGATGTAAAGGCAAGATAAGCCTTGTTAAAGGCAGCGTGTCAAGGAGATTATCCAGGAGAATTGCTGACTGAACCTGGCAACTGTTTTCAGTTGGACTGGTCAATATAACAATAACTGTGAGAGATAATAAAGGTGTATAAGTAATATAGATACAAGATAAATAAAACAAACAGCAACAAACAAACATTAACTGCTGTAAATGGTGATGACTGACCGTAAGTGATGATGAGGAGGATGAAGGGCCTGTTGCGCAGCAGCCTGAGGATTGAGGCAGTGTAGGAGTACTGCTCTGATGGGATGCTACGAGCTGTGGCCTGGGCCTGAGTTGGAGGAAGTTTAGGACGCTCCTGGAAGACTGACACATGGAGAGAGCAATCACAATATTAAACACAAATAACAGCAGCAGAGATTCAACCATGAGACAACAGACACATCAAGTAGGTGGTTAAAGGGAGTTAGCATTTTGTTGACTTATAAAGCCATCAATTATTTGGCACCTTCATCATTACAAGCTCTTATTGTTTTAATAAACATTGTTCAAACCCCTCAAAGATACAAAAATATGTCTTGCTGAAATGCAGGAAAACGAGCAGAAAATGTAGAGTAATGCGTTTAGAAATGTTATATAGCTTAACTGACACACTGGAACAAGGAGATACAAAATTACTATATGTAAAATTTTGTCAAACAATAGGGACATTTAGGGAGCATATTGGGAAGTAACAGGCTGAAATGATAGAGACTCACTATCAGAATTGACATTTCTTCTCTGTATACAAGCAAACAGGGTTGTAAACTTCCAAAATGTCTACCATATGCATGTGCCACATCACCAACGAGCCGTCTGTGTAAAGCACTGTCCTGAACATCTGCGAACACTTCATGTGCATTCAGACACAGCTAGACAGGCCTGAACACATACAGCACGCTCACCACACCTCCACATGATGCAGATATCCTCATTGCCTTCCACTGAGCGTTTCTCAGGCTGAAGGACAGTCAGCCCAGTCACTGTCTGACCTTTCAGGGGTGATAGCTGTGATGTGACTCGTTACAGTTGTTCTCTCTCCTGGGTGGAAAACAGGCACCCTTGGGGCGTTGCAGAGAAACACAGATGTCTGTCTTTGTGGTTCTTGGAGCTGAACCAGCCTGTTCTTCCCCTCCTGGTCAATCTAACTTGTTTGTGTGCAGTAACCAGTTCTCACTAATTCGACAAATCTGACCTGCTCTTTGATGCAGCTGCTCTGTAAGTAGAGATGCAGTGATTAACACTAGAATATGACCTTGACTGCACTTTACTGCACAGAAAGTCTTCTGGAGCCCACACACTGATTATTTTTTACAGGCTGATTCGTGTGTGCTAATTTGCCTTTAACACCCGGTGATTCCCCCACAGTCACTCAAGCAAATCCATTCCTATTATTATCTTAATGTAGACTGTCTCCATGGTTAACTTTGGTCTGTCGATTCTTTTTAAAGAATAAAAGCCGCCAAACTTCTTCTCTCACATCTCTTTGCGCACCGTTTATGCAAATCACCAAATCCTGGGACTTTGTCTGCCCTGCTGACTCACAGGCCTGCTGTGGGGCTACAGATGGTCCAGCCAGCAGGACAACCCTCACACATGGCATCTTGCATGTATGCGTGAGGGTGTGCTGAGTGTGTGTGTGTGTGTGTGTGTGTGTTTCAGTATATGTGTCATATCATGAAACTACCGTGGCCAACTGGTGTGAATTATCTTTCTGGAATAACCGGCCATCTCTCGGTAACCGGTCCATCACATGACCTTAAGTGGAGGAAAAGTCGTGTGCGTGCCGTACAGGTGAATGCCCAGGTGAATCTTTAGATAGAAAAAGATTTGTCTACCGAGCTGTGTGATGTCGGTGAATCACAAATTTGTGTGTTTTCTCCCTGGCATATCTTATCTTTCAAATGTACGGTTTTGTTTACATTAAATTAAACGAATTCAGCGATTCCAAATACGTGGCTGGGACTGCCGGAGGGAAATGAATACAGTAAAAAAAAGGTCATGAGATGATTACCAGGGTAAGAAATACACCTATTTGCTTTCTTGTTCAGAGACAGATTTGAAGATCGATACCACACTCACATCTACATGGTGATGGTTAGCTTAGCCTAGCACTCAGACTGGAAACAAGGGGAACAGCTAGCCAGGCTCTGTAAAAGGCTTTTTTTTTTAAAAAAAAGCCACACTTCTAAAGCTCACAAGTAACCTTTATGTTGGCTAATTATATCTTTTTTGTTTAATCTGTACAAAAAACAATATTAAGTCACCGTGTCAGCCAAGTCTAACACATGACACCCTAGTCAAACAACAACTTGTTTATATAATATGTTAATTACTGAGCTTTAGAAAAGCTGGCAGGAACATTGTTATCAACTTTGAATAGAGCCACACTAGCTGTTTCCCCTTGTTTGAACTCTTGTGTGCTAAGCTAAGTTAACCACCCAGTGGCTGTTGCTTTATATTCACAAGTAAAAACCAGGCTCAGAAACCAGGCACACTGTCCAGCTGGTCAAATGAACATAGTCTGCATTTCAAGGTGCGCTTTAAAAACAACAGGAGACTGTGGTCAAAATACAACAGTGACAGTTTAGTCAGTCTGAACGTTGTGCATGGTACTACTATGGAATGCCTTCACAAGCATCCTTTTGTGTTTCTGAGCGCTCACGACCCCCCCCTCCCTCCCCCTACATGACAGGACAACGGCTATTTCATGAGACTTGTTCCTCTCTTGCTGCTGCTGCTGCTGCTGCCCAGCCTGTTGTTCTCGATAGAGGAGTTCTACTACATCCTTACAACATGGTTCACTGTCGACTGTATCCTGATCATCCACTTCAGTTATCAATCTACCTCCTCCCTGAATGACACAGCACATGAATCTAGTCTTCTCAGGGATAAGAATCGACAGACAAACGAATGGAACTACAGAATGCGAGGTGCTAGGTGTGTAATTAAAAATATAAAAAACTCTTCTCCATGTATTGAGAAAAAGACAAAGAGTGTCGAATGCATGGGTAGCAGATATAAAGCAGACTACAGCTAAGCATTTTCTTTGACAGCTCATATCCTGTTTGTCGTGTAAAGTCACGCCACTTCCTCCTATTAGAAATTGCTAAGTCCTTTACCATAGGCTTTCTGTTTTCGATGCAACATTTAATTTACAAACCAATACTATTGATTTTTCTGTGCTGGAGCACTCTTGTACTTTTGTCCCCGTTCCCGTGACATTTCTCCTGACCTTACTTGTACCACAATAGTATCTGTTTTGTCTTCCCTTCAGGGAGGGTTTTGTGTTGCGAATATGCAGGTCAGCGCTTTTCTTATCAACTGAATGGTGCTTCCTGTTAGAGAGTAAGTCTGCTGTAAATTAAAACCATCATCAGGTGGATCCACTGAATAGCGAAACCCCAACGGCCCGGCTAAAAGAGGTGCTGACAAAAGGCATCGAAAAGTCTGAGTATAATGGAGGAAAGTATAAGATGTGGGGAAGTGTAAAAGCTCAGTGAATGAGGTGACAACGCCCTTGATTTCATTCATTTCACTCACTTGACTTCTTCATTGACTGCTTCACCTCTTTATCCATTCACAAAAAAAGAAGCATTGACTGCACGGTGCAGTAAAATCAGTTTTGATTTAATCTGCATTTTATGTAAATCCGAAAACTGCCGAAACTGCAAAAAACGTATCACCCTAAATGGTGTCTAGTCGTGCAGAAAGTTTCAGTTTTTATCTGCAGACGTTCCTCCAAGATATCTGTCACTACTCCAATACGATGGAGGTTAATGGAGCTTCTTTTGCACTACACAAAGCAGTGAGAAATGACATTTGAAATACTGAAGAATCCACAGACTTGAGTAAGAACTGTTTTCACAGTTCTTCCTGTTGAAGAAACAGTCTCATTGACAATTTTAAAGTGTAGTTTCTCAATGCTCAGAGCTGCACAAACCAAATATATTCACTTCCGTTGTATTGAGGCGACGGGACATATTTCATTGATGCACATCTCAAAACTTTGACACGTAAAACCAAAAGTACCTGTGCAGATACATACCTCTAGAAGTAAAAGAGGAAATCATGGCCAGATTAACCTGCTTGGGCAGATTTGTTATTTCATTATTATGTCATTTCCCTTGTTTTCTACGACTGTTACTCAGCGTCTTTGTATTAGTTTGTCAGAAAAATAAAGCAATATGAATCTGTTAACTTGGGCCCAGACAATAATGGTGAGTATTTTATACTAAACAATCACATGGTTATTACAGAAAATAACTGTCAGACATACTGATATTAAATATAATTGGCAGTTTAAGGCTTACAGTACTTCTATGATTGAGTGACTCTACCTCGCACCAGATTTTCTGTGTGTTAACAAATGTGTGATTAATTAAATTATGTAGACAGAAATTCTAAATATATGATAAACCTGAGGTTTTTTTGCCCCCCTGTGAAGTTGTCTGCTTTGCCCAGCTGGTAAGTCAGCCATGGAGAAAATACTAGTTTTGTTATTTGGGCGGACTGACCCTTTACGTGCTGCATTCATCTTACCAAAGACAACGAGGATAAAGAGTAAGGTGGCCACTCCTGCTGTGATGTAGAACATAATGCTGATGTGGTGAGCCAGCTCATCCATGTCGTCCACATTAGGCACCAGGATAGGAGGCACGAGGAACCCGATGGCAATACCCAGCTGTGAGACAATGAACACACACGTGTAACACAAGTTAGGGAAACAACTCAACTGAGATGGGTAAGAAAAACACACCAAGGGCCACAATATTGTTTCTAAAGTAACATCGAGTCACGGTGGCTTGAAAAAATTTTGCTTGTAACCCCACTGTTGCTGACGATATTCTAAATCTCATACATACAGACTGAATGACACCACAGCATGTGTATTTAGAAGCCATTATTCCTTGTTTGATACACTTTAAAGTGCATATAGTGATTTAATATTAATTATTCATTGTTCTACTATTGAAACAGACCAAATACATGTTTGTGCCCAAGAGAAAACCAACCCAGAAAACCATGTTATTGTTATATTACTACCAAGTTATGTTGGTATTTGAACAGACATTAACTGCATCTATGTCATCTGACTGCCTCAACACAGAATTTCCTGACTGGGACTGAATGGTTTTACATTTAAACCTCTAAACAGACCAAGTACGATGCGGTGGTTTCAGCAAACAGTTAACATAACTTTCTGAGGCCTCTCACACTGAGACACTATAAGTCCTATGTGACTCTGGCATCCAGTGCATCCCTGCATAATCTACAGACAGCTGTCAGAGAGTTTGTGGCTCTGTATGTGTCACCAGCTGGAGAATCAACAGCAGAAATCAATGATGATTGATTAGATATTATAGACAAACCTGGTTTCCCAGAACTCCTATGGAACAGGCAGTGGAAACCTCTTTCTCTCCAAACCACACCGAGGCAAGGTAAGAAGGGATACCAAGGACAAACACTGTGGCTACTGAGCACACAAACTGGCCCAAAAAAGTGATGGGGAACAGACTGGGACTCGCACTACCAATTTTTATCCACGCACCAATGCAGTTAAAGGCTGAACCGACCAGGACGACATCTCGGATACCCCTGTTGTCCAGGAGCCACAGGACGGGCAGAATCAGTGGTATGTAAGTGAGCAGATATATCATAGACAACCAGTCGATGGCCAGTGAGTCTATGTTGTAAAAGCGCATGAAGATGTTGCTGATGATGCCGTACTGGAGCCACATGAAGGCATTGCTGGCCGAGACGGCGCTGAAGAGAAACAGCATGAACCAACGACGATGGTAAAGTTTGGTCTCATGCTGCGGGACCAGCTCAGCGCGATCGCCTTGCAAAGCCTCGACGTCTAACCGGGAGCCAACAGAGATGGCTCTGCCCAGAGGTCCTGGACTCCACTGCAGCGAAGCGAGGCCCGGAGCAAGATTCTTTGCAGCCTTGGACCGCGGCCACTCTTCGCCACTGAGTTCAGAATTTGCATGGTTGCCTTTCAAAGTGTTGTTCTGTGGCATTTTCAACTGTCCTAAAGCGTGGGCCCCCCCTGGAACGTGAGAGGTGAGAGGTCTCGAAGGTTTTCGCAGCTTGCGTCCTAACAGCTTGCTGTCCTGTGTGCAAACTGCTTGTTGCACAAAGATGCCAGAGAGCGAGCACAGCTGGAGCTACTAATGCTTTTACTTGCGTCCTCAGTCCATTCACAGCTCAGTGGATGTGATGGCACTGGGCCTCTACACCACATGTCCACATATTTATTACCTTCAGTCCTGCCATGTGATGTTAATACAGGGAATCTTCCACTTCCACCTAAACCACTCCCACCAACTTGGACCCTGCGTTCCCTCTTTAGTAAACTGTCCAAATGTCAGTGACCCTAGAAAACTAAAACAAACCTATTTCATTTCTCTGTTGAACTTTAATGAACTCTCTTGTGAAATGAATGTGAGAAGTTGTTGCACAGGGTTAATGTTTCCAAATCCTTGCTACTGTTTGCCTACAGATTCCTGTACTACTATATAACCCAACTATATAACTCCAATCTTGTTGTACTTTTAGTATAATGACAATAAAGGGCATTTTATATAACTATATATATATATATATATATATATATATAACTATAACTATATTATATATTACAACTTTTTAGTGTCAGTCGTGCTTGAGGTGAACAGCTATCCTAAGCCTTCAAAGACACTATGAACAACCAGACATGGATGTGGCAATAAAACGATGTCCCAGCACTGAGTGATGACTTTTCAGTGACATTTACTTGCAGCTGATGTTAGTTGACTCAAGTGTTGTTTGTTTGCTTGTGGGCTTATATTAACTGTGGCATGATGCTGTTCTTTGCGCTCCTGTCTGCTTCTTTGTTTGCTGATGTGAATTTTAGCAGCTTACTGACTGTTGTTTTTGTATGTGTGTGTGTATGTGGACACATTTTCATAAAAGTACATAAAGATCTGTCTGTGTGCATCATTTGTGTTTGTCATCCTTGTATTTGATGTTATATTTCCAGTTTGTTTTTTTAGGTGTTTCCTGGGCCAAAGTCTGGAAAAGCAGCTTCAGAACATACCTTTTCGGTGTAGCACTGACATAATGGCATTAACTAGGTGAACTTTATTTTTTCCTCACTCACAGCTACACCACCCCGAGCATGCTCCAACTTGTCCAACTTCCTTTGCTGCCCTTTAACTTTTGCCAACATATTTGTTGATTTACACAAATTTGGATCCTTTTTTAGTTTAGTTTTTTAGTTTTGATTATATATTATTATAGTTATGATTACTATCAGAGCTGTGGCTGAGAGCACCACCTGAGGACATGTTTAAAGAAGAGGTTGTTTTCCTTAACTATGAGCATTTTAGGAACTCATGGATGCATCATCCACGTGATTCATGCTGATGAATAATAGGTGACTTTGAGCTCACTTAGTTTCATGTATGTGCACAGATCTGTCACTTTACTGAGTTTAACATGCTTATAACTTGATGAGAGAATTTGTTTTGTTTTCATCTTTCATTGGTGTAGTTTGTCTATGGTGATTCCAGCAACAGTGGTAAATCTTTGCCTCCTCTTGCATGCTGTGTAGCTGCTTCACTGTGAGTTGCTCCCATTCATTCCCTCAACATTCTCCAGCAAACAATGTTGCGCCTCAGACGCACAAGAGAGGCACTGTGGTGGTCTGAACGTGCGTAATTGCGCAAACGTACCAAATAGATGTGGGGGACGTCCTCGTGATTAGTGATTAGTGGAGCTATTAGTTTAAATGAGTGATCAAGTAGGCGATTGGCTAACTTGACCTACTTACTGACCAGAGGACAGTCTGCACCTTCATAGCCTACCTGATTCCCGAAGACACCGATGGAGCAGGCGGTGGACACTTCATCCGAACCGAACCACACCGACGCGATTCTCGACGGCATCCCGAGGATGAACACCTGCGCCAGCGAGCAGGAGAACTGGCCCAGGAAGGTGATGGCGAACAGGTTGGGTCTGACGCTGGCCACTTTGATCCACGTCCCGGCACAGTTGAGCGCGGTGGCCACCAGCGCGATGACCCTGAGCCCTTCTTGTCCAGGAGCCAGGTCACCGGGAAGATGAAGGGAATGTACGTCAGCATGTAAATCATGGACATCCAGTCTATGGTGAAGCTGTCTACGTTGTAGAACTTCATGAAAATGTTGTTGATGATCCCGTACTGTATCCATTGGAAGGAGTTGCACCAGCGAATACGAGCTGAACAGGAGGACGATCATCCAGCGCCGTTTGTACAGGCGGGTCGGTCGCTGCGCCTCGACACCGTCCCGCTGATCGTGACCGTCCTGCGCGCCGAGCCGCGTCACCCGCCTCCAGCTTGGCATGGTTCTTCGAGTCCGCTTCAGTTTGATCTTCGTAAAGTTTACTGTCTTCTAACGTTGGTTTCTCACTCATATTAAACCACGTTCTTCTGTATGCTCACAGAGTATAAAGTTTACATCAAAATGCTGCGGGTCAAATCACTGCAAACTGAAATGAAAGTGGCTGAAATTCGCTCTGTTTCATGGGTTAACACTCCGATACAGCACAGACAGGCCTAAAACTTCATGTTGCCACTTAAAAGGAGAAGTTCAAGTTTCAAATCTGCCACTCTATTGGTCTGAACAGTAGATGAGAAAAGTAGTGAAGGCTCTACAACTCGGCAGTTTGTGCGGCCACTCTCGATCCATTAACTCATTTCCTCCCCCGGGGTTGAAGTTAGTTTAGTAGAAGAACTTGCGCCCTAAAAGCCCGTAGAGTTGAAATAATTTGAGGTTACCGGATAATGTTATGAATTGAATATGATCCTCTCCGGGTCGAGTTTACCGAGTGTTGACACGTGTAAGCAGCGCCCGTTGTGACCCCCCTTCACCCGGACCTAAAACACCGCTTTGGGATCCTGCAACAACTCGGTCAAGCTCCAGACAGCAAGGGCGGAGTTTCATCAACTTCTTGTTTATGGTGCCTGTGTCGGCGCTGTGACACTGAGACATCCGACACTGTTAACAACCTGTAATGGCTATTATTCCATATCTGATGCATTAACAGTAAATTTGTTGAGGAACTTAAATAAATAAGCCCATTTTAAACAGCTTTATTACAACTTCACGTCCTCGTTTTAAGAACACTGCATTCAACAGGTCATTTATTTCAACCACCAACTGTGGAACAAGTGAAATGAAAAAGACATTTAAAAAAAGCCTCAGCTGTGGCTTAAGAACAAAACATAATTCATATACACACAGGATAGGCCTGAAAGATCATTTTATGTGCTTTATAACATAAGCTACTGTAACTTTGTCTTTCACATAAGTAAACAGTGCCATCTAGAGACACTCTTTATCAGAGGAATAACAACTACCTGGTTTGTCACATGCAGCCCTCCCTCCCCTCCCTCCTCCCTGTTATCTGCATCAGTGCAGACATCACACACCCTGCTGTACCCTGGCAAACAAAAACAAAAAAAAAACAAAACAAAAAAAAAAACTGCACAAAGACATGTCTATAACAACCTCTCTGAAGGTCAGAAAAGTTGACCTCCAAAAAAGGCATTACATGTAATAAATATCTCTGCTGGCTCTCCTCACATGAAAAGCAGTAGGTACACAAGGCAAGACCCCTTTGAATGCCCATTCCTCACAGCACGGCCATTTTTTCTTTCTTTTTTTTTTTCCTTTTTCTTTTTTGGCACCCACAGGTTTCTAAGTCTATTTTTTTAAGGATCTTGATGGTACATTCTGTTTGTCCACAATCAAATCTGTCAAAAGCTCCTGAGCATTATCGATCTACATTTACACACTGAAAACACAATAACACAAGAAACTCCTAACATGACAGGGTGACAAAGGTCCTCTCTATGACACTAAAAATGAGCAATTTACAAAAATATTAACTGAGTCACCTGAACATACAGTAAGTTGGTCATTTCACCCAATGTAAACATAGACTGGTTGATAATTCTAGCCATCAAGACATTTAAGTTCACATACAGATCACTGATATTAATCAGACAGCAAATAGATGAGTAGAAGCAAAAATAAATAGTTTTGAATACTGCATGTTACAGTTTGGGCTCCATACTGTCACTGTCTGGCAGACGTATCAGCCTGTCATGTTTCTTCTCCATCAGTTTTGAACAATGGTTAACAATCATAGACACATCTTCAGTCAGTCTCTCTCTCCATTGAGGTCAGTCATCTTGTTTTTCACAGCGCGTCTCAGCCGTCCCTCCGTCCCGCCCGGTCAGGTCAGTG